>NC_056728.1:1149229486-1149324486 GCF_019279795.1 Protopterus annectens | reverse complement strand
TGGAATAGTATTAGCTGTGTTTTTTGGGGGTTTAGTATTAGTTGGTAGTTGTTTAGCCAGTTCTCTACCTCAGTGAAGGATTCTTGGGCTTTACTTTAATTGGATGTTTGTTGCTGAGCAGATTAGGGTAGTGTCATCCGCATACTGGACAATGTTGACTTTAGTGGTAGCTAGGTGGAGATTATTTGTAAATATGTTGAAGAGAAGAGGGCCAAGAATTGAACCTTGTGGGACACCACATGTGACAGGAAATGGGGGGGATAGGGTGTTGCCCCATTTGACAGATTGTGACCGGTTGTTTAGGTAACTGTTAAACCATTGTAGTATGAGGTCATCAAGGTTGAGGTCTGCTAGACAGGTGAGGAGTTTGTTTTGGGAAACTGTATCAAATGCCTTGGATAGGTCTAAGAAGGTGGCAGAGACCAGCTTTCTTTGGTTCCTGTGTGAGTTTATGGTATTGGAAAAGTTAATTAGGGCAGTGTTGGTGCTATGGGAAGGTCAGAATCCATGTTGGGTTTTAGTTAGAAGGTTGGTTAGCAGGTAGGTAAGGAGTTAGTGGTGGATACATTTTTCTAGAATTTTTGAGAGAGGTGATAGGATTGCAATGGGACGGTAGTTGGAGAGGTCAGTAGGTGGACCTCCCTTGTGGAGGGGGGATGATATATGAGGTTTTCCATAATGAAGGAATAGTATGCAGGGAGATAGATCTGTTATTAAGTAGGGAGACAGGGTAGGCGATGGCCTTGGATGCAATTTGTAGATATTTAGCTGGAAGACTGTTGGCAGCTAGGGTGGTAGGTTTGAGTTTAGCTAATTGATTTTGAATGGTAGATGTTGGTACTGGGGTGAGTGTGAAGGGGGTGGAGTTAGTCTGGTAGTTTAAGGGTTGCGGTTGAGTTGTGGGTGATATTGCACTTAGCAGGTTCAGTATTGAAGAAGTAAAGTAGTTATTGAAACTAGAGGCTATATGTGAATCAATATCTTTGATATCTGGGGGTGGTGTGGTGACTTTTCCAGGCTGGAGGATGGCGTTCACTGCATCACAGAATTTCTGTGAGTTGTTATGTTTCCTTTGTAGGGAAATATAGTGGTTTATCTTTTCCAACCTGACCTGTTTTTTTGCTTTATTTCTGAGCTCAGCAAAGCTTTGTCTACTTTCGGGAGTTTTGTATTTCTGCCAAGTTAGCTAAGCTTTGTCTCTAGTCTTGAGTAAGATTTTTGTGGCTTTGTTTAACAAGGGAGCAGGGTTACTTTGAAGTCTTATTGTTTTCAGTGGGGCTAATTGGTTTAAAATCCCTAGGAATCTGGCATTAATGTATTCTACTGCAATATCCAGGGGAAGGGTTTTTATAGGAGCCTAGTCACAGGATTTTAGGGCTTCTGAGAATTGTACTGGGGAGAAGTTTTTGTGGGAGCAGATTTGTAAGAGAGCGGGGGTGTTGGTAGATTTTAGTTTGTGCCGAAGGAGAAAGGTTGGGTTATGGTCACTGAGGGAATAAGGTAGTATCCCGGATAGGTGGTCAGTATTGGGCTGGTTAGTCAGGATCCAGTCTAATGTGGATTCACGTTTGGTGGTTTTGTCAATTCTTGTGGGTGAGTGTATGAGTTGTACAAAATTATATAGGTTTATGTGGTTGGTGGCTATGGGTGAGTGTATGGTGTTCCAGTCTATGTTGACATCACCTAGGAGTACAGTTTCTTGGGACAGAGAATGGGAAGCCCAGTGGAGTATAGATTCTAGTGTCTTAATGTTGTCTCCTGGTGGTATAGAAATGCTGAGTAGGTTTAGTTGTTTGTATTGATTTAGTAGGATTTTGGTGAATAGGCTCTCAGCAGTGTTGAAATCTGGGGTTTCTTTTTGAAGTAGCTTATTTAATCGACCGTTTTGAATGTCGAATACTTGAAGTTTGAATGGGGAAGTTCGAAAAATAGAAATGTCGAAGCCGTGGAAATTCAAATTCTTTCCCAGGGAAAGAATTTGGTTGGCTTTTTCCACAGCTTTGACATTTTCTCTACTGTGGTGCGAAATTGATGGATCGGGTGAAGGTAAGTGTGCGAGTGTGACGGATGATGGGGTTAGGGTGCGGGTAAGGTAAGTGTGCAATAGTGACGGACTTTAGGGTTAGGGCGCAGGTATGGAAAGTGTGCAATAGTGACGGACTTTAGGGTTAGGGCGCAGGTAAGGTAAGTGTGCGATAGTGATGGACTTTAGGGTTAGGGCACGGATAAAGTAAGTGTGCGATAGTGACGGACTTTAGTGTTAGGGTGCGGGTAAAGTAAATGTGCGATAGTGACGGACTTTAGGGTTAGGGTTTGGGTTAAGGTTAGTGCATAGATAGTTGTGTATGTAAGGTGTAGTGTAGGTTTATTAGGGTTTTGGTGTGCCTGTGTTGTGTGTGTGTTTTTCAAAACAGCAACTTTTCCCTGGGAAAAAATTTGCTGTTCTGAGTTTTCAATGTCATATTTCGAACTTCCAAGTTCAAACATATGGTGTTCGAAATTTTGGAAGTTCGATTATATGACATAGACCCATAGATATATATATATATATATATATATATATACAGTAGATATATATATATATATATATATATATATATACACACACACACACACACACACACACACACACACACACATATGTTTGCATATATATATATATATATATATATATATATATATATATATGTACACAATCCATCCTTCAAAAAATGGGTACCACTTTTGCACCTATATATGCAGATCTTTTTATGGGCGTCTTGGAGAAAATTTTGATTTATAATGACAAGAACTGATAAGAAACATCTGAATATGTGGCGTCACTACCTTGATGATTGCTGGTGTGTGTCGTTTGGGCCAGCTGAACTCTGGAATGATTTTGTTAGTTATCTGAATTTGAACACTTATGTTATAAGTTTTTCTGGGAAGATGCAATTGTTTAATATTGAGTTTCCTGTTGTTAATGTTTAAAATTGATTGATGGTATGATGGCTACAAGATTGTACCGTAAGCCATTTGCCAAAAATTCTATATTGGCAGCAAACAGTTGTCATCCTAGTCATGTCATTCAGAATATACCTAAAGTTCAATTTTTAAATATTAAGACATTTATGCAGTTCCACGGAGGTATTTGAAGAAAAGGCTCATAAAATGGAGACTAGGTTTCTGAAACGAGGACATGATAAAAATTTGGTCACACAGGCTCATATATTGGCCTCTGGATGAGTAAAGAAGTGCCAGTTAGATCTACAAAAATAAGAGAAGTGTGTTATTCCACTAATACACCTAGATTTATTACAACTTTTGGTACTAATACTTTTAAAATTAAGGAAATAATTAATAAGAATTGAACTATTTTAAAGTCTGACCCATTTTTGAACAAAGCCTGGATGAATATTATCATTTTGGATATAGAAGAGGCACATTTTTTTCAGGCTATAAAAACAATATGTTTAGAACAAATCAAACTAAAGTGAATGAATCTAAGGGGAGTACTTTTTGTGGAAACTGCACTTATTATAAAATTGTGTCTAGAAGCAGATCCTTTACCTCTATTAACACTACAGACGTTTTTGATACTGGCTCTTTACTTGTGGTACTGAATGGTACTGAATGGGTGATTTATATGGTAGTGTGCCAGTCTGGTGCTTTTTATGTGGGTCAAACATCTCAAACTTTTACACATAGCAATATTAATTGCAAACAATCTAGAAGTGCACTTTATAAACCTATTTTAGAGCATATGGGGGCACATTTTATCTTTGTAGGAATACTAGTGGTGAAGGATGAAGATTTATATTTAACAGCTAAGCATAAAATTTTAGATTTTAAGGAGAGAATGTGGATCATCTGTTTGGGGGCTTTATGTATATCTGGTCTAAATGAGATCTGTTGATTTTTGTTTAGTAATTTGGTATTATTTTTTAATTTTTCTTTGAGTTTATATTCTTCATCATTTTGAATTAAGTGCCATTATTGTGTAAATAAATTAATTTGTGTATTTTGAATATTTTTTCTTTTATAAAAAATTGTTAGTAAATTTATAGCTGGTTCTTTAAGGGCTTTACCTTTAAAAGTTACTTGGTTTGATAGTTTCCTGTTATGCACTGATTATGCCAGTGGGCAAAACCGGTCTGCAGTTTTTGGAATTTCAGAAAGTGTTTTTCTAAGGTTAAATGTACTGTCAGGGTTAGGGAAATGGCCAGGTTTAGGGTTAGCAAGCATTAGTAATCTTTCAACATGCAGGTAAAGGGCAATTTCTGCCAGCCATTTAGTAAAAAATGTACTATTACTATTCTTTCTCTTGTCATTGTTGTTGTTGTTAAAGATGTTAACATTTGCTGTTTAGCTTCTCATATTGTCGGCTCTTATCTCTTCTTTTCTTTAGGGGGAACCTGGCCTCATAGGAGAACAGGGTTTGATGGTGAGTCATGAACAATTCTTGCTATTTTAGTATGTCAATATTTTATTACAGTAAATATCTAGCACAAGAACCTGGTCTGTTTGCAGAGAAATAATTCAAGTTCTGAATACGTTTTTTAGTCTTATAGTAATGCTCATCGCTGTTTTTGCTGCTGTTTTGTTGACCATAATATCACAAGTGGTTTCCTGCTATCTATAAAAATGGAAAACAAGAGCATTATGAAAAAATGCTGACCTAATAAGGCTATAAGAGCATGTCACCAAAACACTCATAGAATTCTATGAACAGCCATTTGTTTATGTTGTAGCAGGCCACACCTCAGGACACATATCAATAAAATACAAAAATCGACTGGCTGAGAAGGGTGAAATCAGATAATTTAAATATCTAAAACCCTCACGTTCATGAGATGCTGTAGGTATCTGCCCCAAACTTGAATAAATAGTTCTTTTTAATATATATATATATATATATATATATATATATATATATATATATATATATATATTTTTTTTTTTTTTTTTAACTTAGAAGACTAAACTGGTCAAAAAAGTGAAATAAAAACAACCTCATGCAGTATAATAGATGATTTTCCATGGCATAAGAAAGTTAGAATTCATTGTAGCATTGATTTTAGAACTCATATAATATGTAAATGGGACTCCTGTTTGGGGGCTAAATACAAGTTTCACTGATTAGTTAGTAGACTGCAGCATGGTGATAGTGTTTGTGTTCAAGATGAGGGACAAGTCATTAATATGCTGCTATTGCTTTATGTCTGGAGTATGATATGGTGCCTGGAGCGAGCAGACTTACTTGGGGCAGTTTGTTTGTGTCTTTCGGCTTTTCCCGGTTAGGGGTCGCCACAGCGGAACTCCGGTCCGCTAATGATTGGCAGTAGATTTTTACATACTAGCTTGCCAGGCCTAATGCACAACCTTCAACGAAGGAACGCCCATTCATGCATGTCACTACACAGAAGACGCTCTAACTGAGAATCGAACGGACAACGTCTAACTGTGAGGCGATACAGTTTATAATTACAGGTTATAGCAATTTAGAATTCAGCAAACAGATGTAAAATGTTTGCCAACTTAAGAAGTATTTAAAAGGGTTTTTTTCCCCATTGTGATATTCTGGTTCTGTGGAACCTGCAGTTTTAGTCTTTTATGTTAATTGAAGTCAGCCAAGGCCAGATATCTGTATTCCAACAAATAATATATAATTATGTGTAGAAAAAAAGGAGTGCTTCTAGTCCAAATATATATTAAACACTGAGTAAAACAGGGTGTGATTCCCCTGCACACATGCACACACTCACATATGCACATACACACACACACACACACACACACACACACACACACAGGCGGATAACAAGCACACACTCACACACACACATGCACACGCACACATGTGTGTGGGCAAAGAAAGAGGCACATACAACCACATACAAACTAAGACACAGGCATACATACACTCACATATGCTCAATCATATAGTCAGTCTTGCAGATAAATGAAGATGTCATCTCTTACAAAGATAACGTAAGTTGTCATCTGTGACAGTCAGCCCTTATGATATATTCACCTGATATTCTCTCTTCTGTGTTGTCATTGTAGCTGCACCCTTTGAACAGGCTTGCATTTGATTTGCAGGCAGTGAATACAAAACTGAGATTGCTCCTTCACAGCTGATATAATATAAAATTAAAATGTACTACTTTGCACATTTAGACAGATTCTCTTTTGACAATGTTTTAAATCAGCTGTAAAGATCTACATGGTCCATAGCTGTATATATATATATATATATATATATATATATATATATATATATATATGTTGCTTTTTTTTATTTAAACTGTTTTTTCTTTTTACAGTATTCATACATCTTATCTGCTGGCCGTATTGTCTGTCTAACATTTTGTTGTACTGTATTGTTCCCATTATGTGCTAGCACAGATATTTTCTGCATATTTATTGTAATCTTAACAATCTTTTTATTAGTGTTCTCCTGCAATGCACATTTGGTTTTACCTAGCATAATCACCTGACCATCAAAAGTAAACATGCAAACATAATTATTTATGTGCTGAGAAAACTATAATATTCGAAGATAGGCTTACCTCATGAATTGTGTGGGTTGTTTGGGGCAGTTTTCTTTTAAGGCCAAGTTGAACTGCTTCTTTAATTATGTAAAGATTATCTTTAGAAGATAGTATGTGGTAGGACTAAAATCACTGTAAGTTAGCTGTTGAATTAGTTGTATATTTTGGGTGTTTAATGCCAGGTGTAATTAATCATGTTGCTGCCATGTTAAACTCAGTGAGTCTTTTTCTACAATGAAATATCATTAACAAATGGAATATAAGAAAGAACTGTCTTTGCAGTTTGATAGCTGCAAGTACTTGTGTACCATTAAAGCATGTCCAAAGTAACACTGAAATCGTTCATAACAGAAATAAGCCTTATGTTTAAGAAATGGAGCTTTAAATTGCTGCTTATGCCTAAATATGTGTTGCTGGTTTATATGCTGCGTGTGCTGTTTATTGTTCATTAAAATGTGTCACTTCTAAAGATAGCAATCTTTAGGGAAGATACCAAAGTATTACATCTGAAGTTATTTATACATTTTTAATGAAAACCACAGTTCTAGTATGGCAAAAAAGAGATGGATATTATTACACATCCCTTAAAAAGCTAGAAGCAGATCTGGCATCATTTCTTTATTTCCTTGTTTGGACATTTTCCAGTTATAAATGATCTACAAAGTTTCCTACTATAAACCAGCTCCAACTCCATAAAATAATTGAAGTCATTTGATTCATAACAGTCATTGTATGATTTCTCTGATGCCGTGAAGTGACTGCTATACGTTATAGAAGACATTTCAGTAGATGTGCCTTCTTTGTTTAGGTGACATCATTCATAACCTGACAATCTCCCATCAGTCTTTGTGACTAGTACTTCCCTACAGGAGAGTGTAGCTCTTTACTCTGCTGTTCCATTCCTTCTTGTCAGTGCAGAAAGGAATTATTGGGTTGCTTTGGAAGTAACAGTTGCCTTGTTTGTGGGATCTCAGTGACTTGTGAAAAAAGAAAGGTACACTGTAGATTGTTTCCCTTTATTGAAATTTTTACACATTCTCTTGTGTAAGAAAGAGTCTGCACTACTGCGTTTAGCTTTATCATCAAAAAAACATGATTTTCATAATCCTTGGATTTTTATTGCATTACTGTGCCTATACATATATACACACACAAATATTCATGTAAAGTTATTTATTGAGAACTCAACATAGCAACACAAATGTGAAAACCCATTGAGCTCTCAACAAATCAGAAATTCTTTCATGGATTACTTCCCATTTTAAGAGTTTTTCTTCTAAATTGCATCCCTAATAACTTCCACGATCAAAAATATTTCCAGAAGTGCCATCTACAGACTTCTGCAGTTTTCAATGAAATGGCTTTACTGTTCAAAAGTATGGTCAGTCAACAGTATCTACTCCTTTTTCTTTCAGTCAAAGCTACCTTCAAAAAAATTATAACACACCCATATATATATATATATATAGAGAGAGAGAGAGAGAGAGAGAGGTGGCCAGTTGATGTAACTTTCAAAATATCTATACAAAAATTTTCAGAAAAAAATATCTAAACTCAAAATGTCTGCAGAAACTAAGTACATCCAAAACAAATGCTTTTGCTGAAGGACAAGCCCCTCCACCACACTCCCCCACACCCATAGCGTTTTAGATACACCAACTCCAAGGTTGCACATTTGTGGGGAAAGGGCATACATACTTGCTTTCTATAACATTGTTTTTGTCAATATTTTAAGTTTAAGGGAAAAAAGAAAGAGTGTGTTTTATGTGTGTTCTGTTTTTATTTGAAAATGCATGTTCACTGTAATGTTTGTTTGGATAAGTGGATTCAAACTTTTGCCATCCTGCAATAGCCTTTTTCAGCTATCGCCAATATAAACATACATATGTATATATGCCATACCCACGTATACACACACACACACACACACACACACACACACACACACTCAAACTTATATGTACGTGTGTATACTTACAGAAGTCCTTTTGCTCAGTGTAGATTAATCAACTTGAGGTACAGTGGACTCTCAAACAGGAAATCTAGTAAGTCACATTGTGCATTACATTTTCTACAAAAGTGTGAATTTTGGTCTTATTTGCCACTTAAAAGGAGATCATAATAGCTTCTGGGCTTCTTGAGTCAGGGAAAACTTCTACAAGATGATTCCCTACTTCCCTTCTAATAATCGGATGTGGGAGCTTTGTGCTTGCAGTTGAAACCTTTAAGTAACAGATGACATAGTGCTGTTTCACTCCTCTTGTACAAAAGCTAGCATCCAAGGTACATTTCAGGTTCACTTCCAGTCAGTGGATAGCTGGCCTATTGCCAGAGATCTTAGACCTTTTCAAAGACCAGAGTGTATTTTTTGGTTTCTCCTGCCCAAATGATTTCTGCTACTAAAATACTATATACTTTTTTCATCAGTGCTGTTCACAAATTGTTGCATGAACCAAGACCTAGACCTGATATTAACTTCACTGACAAAAATGTTAAGAACTAAAGCTTAATGCATGCACTTCTCCCTCATGAATTTAGACTTCATGCCATCTTCTAGAATCCTTTGAAAAGGAGTTCTGCTGACAGACTGATTTATAGTATGGTGGATTATTTTATATTAAACACACTTTAAACTTCCATCATTGTTTGATCTTTAAGATTATCAGTGTTTTTATGGAAAATAATAATTATCTGTACCATCGTTCAACAAGATGGAGTCTGCAAATCCTAATGCAGCATCCTGTAGGCAATTGGAAGCACACTTAATGAAATTTAACCTGCTATGGGGTTCTACAACTTCATAGCTAGTTATTTTTTTACTTGAAGAGTGGCTTCAACACATTCGGATCCATTCTGAAAAATGTAGTGGTCAGAAACCTTGGGAGGGTAGAGTTTGATGAACTTTTTTTTTTGCAAAAATCTTTATGTAGTGAACCACTTTTTAATATTTAGACTTCTATGTACATTATATTCAAATTTGTGCTATCTCACATATTCACTTTGATACTGGCTACATGAACATGATAAACTGCATCTTTCAGGGATGTTTACTGTACATAGTTTTCTGTCGGGTGCACCTTGTTGGATATACCTAGAGCTTTCATTAGGACATACTCTCACATTTTACTGGGTCTGCTTCTTCTGTGTAAGGTACATTCATTTTTCCTCTTTTTGTCCCTTGCCTTTTTGTTCTGTCTCTGTAGAGCTCTATGATATATTAATATCATTCTAAGAATGACCTCACTATATTATGTCTTACTGCCAGCTGTTGTAATGATGTGTAGAATATGATATAACTGCTGTGGCTTAGAACTTTGTGGAAACTTTTGTTTTCACAAAAGTGTACACTGCAGTGTGTGTGTGTGTGTGTGTGTGTGTGTGTGTGTGTGTGTGTGTGTGTGTGTGTGTGTGTGTGTGTTTGCAAGCATTGCACATTTAAACTTTGCTGATTACAGAAACTGGCTGCCCCAGAATGTTATATATCAAAATTGTACCCCTCATAATATATATATATATATATATATATATATATATATATATATATTCTCGATACACCCATTGGTACCACCTAGTTAACAAAGAAACCATTGGATAAATAAATGAACATGCTGGCCATTTCAACATCTAAAGCACAGAATTCTATTCCTTATTGCTGTATGTGGTGCCTATTCTAATGTCAGTAAGTTCTACGTTTATGTGCTTTCTTTGATATTATCTTATGTAAATGCAATAGCATTTAGAAAAATAGATATATTTTTGCAAATTAACTCTTTTAAGATTTTACAACTAGATCTAGCTATGTACTAAAGTTTAAAAATGAAATTGGGGGTTGAATGAAAAGACAAAGATGACGAGTTGCATTCCATCTGGTAAACAAAGGGCAGCAGATGAAATGCCACAGCTGTTTTTTACTTTTATGTTCTGTCTGGGAAAGTATCACATTAAGTTACACTTTAGTGTATTTCATGGTTGCCTGTCTACCTACCAATTATTAACACCAAATAATTCAACAGTGCATAAAACAAATGGCTTGTTGCAATTAGTTTCTGATATGTAAAACTAATATTAAACATGATATCAAACCATTTATCACTGGATATTAATTTCCAAACAAGACAGCAGATGGCGAGGAAACATCAGTACAATCTGTTTAACTGTGAACTTCAAACCTTAAAATGTCATTGTCTGCACTTTTTATTCAAACTCCATTTAGAAGTAGTTTTAGATTCTTCTTTTCCAGATGTGCTGACTGTACTATTACTCATACTGTTGTGAAATGTACCTGGTTGTTTGCTGGACAGCATCACAGCAATCAAGTTACTAATCCAACAGATTCATCCCCGTTTCCATATTGTTTATTGTGTTTGTATTAATTCACTGACTGACAAGAAACACGTGTAGAAGCTAATTTCATATAGATGGTAAGCATAAACATTTGAAAGAGATGTCACTAAAAATATACATCCAGAGTCTTTAAGACCCAATTATTGGTGCCTGCAACAGCACCCTTTACAGTGCTGCTTAGTAAAATAATAAACGCAACAATCTGGGCACAACACATTGCATATTTCGGGTGTTTTAACAAGTATTACATGTATATGTCTGTTATAGTACTCTAGCATGAAAACTAATGGGGTCATGTGTAGCTTAAGTTCCCTGCTGAGCAGCCTATTTTGGATATAACTCTGATGCAAACCTGCCCAGTTTATAAAGGTGCCTGTTACTTTATAAAAAAAGAGCATCCTCATTCTGGAGGTAAATCTACTGAGTTATCAGCTCAGTCTTAACGTGTGTTACACTTTAACTGTTGTAAAGGTCAAAGGAACACATACGTTAACTTCAGCTCATGGTTTTGTAATTATTTACTTTTCAATTAATTTACTACGTCTCTACAAGTCACTTTGAATTTACAGCCTGACAATCCATTTATCCTGTACTTCATTTGTTTGAATGTTAAGCCATAGAAATGGTTACAGCAGTCATGGAACAAATCCTCAGTCTAACCTATGTCATTCTAAGGGAGACAGATAGGAAACAGCTTCTTATGTTCTTCAGATCTATATACTTATACTTGAGTGGCTGGGAGGTAATTATTGAGTCAATATATACTGTAAGTACTGTTTTTCCTGATGTAATTAATTCCCATCTGTGTCTCAGATACTAATGTTACAGTTCATTTTTCAAATATGGAAATATGTTATGTTATGCTTTATCCCCTGCCAGTATTTTTTTACTGTGTGGCCAAAATCCAGAATAATACAACAGAAGAAACCTGTCACCATTTACATACTACAGCAAAGCATTCTCTGAACATTTATTAAATGTTCCTTATAGAACAATACAGACACTTGAATGTATTGTGATTTCAGTGATACAGCACAGCCTATGTTCATTTCCAGATGAGATCTGCAATATTGCAAACCCTTGTTGACAAGATCTTTTATGGGATGCTATTTCCCAGTGTTGCATGTAACACCATCATACAACAGGCTGTACGCATACTTATGATGTGAGGTATTGTGGGAACAATAAATTAATGCATTATCTGTCTCCATGTTGCCGTGATATGATGCAATCATTTAAGATTTTGCAGTTCAGAGTTATTTACAAAAACAAAAATTGCTATAAAAATCAAAACAAAACACTTAGGAAGCAGTTACGCCTTTAAGACCATTAAACTTTTCTTTTTATTCTGGCACCTCGGCCATTCACTTTCCAGGAATTGATGAATACTAGTTATATAATAAAGCTGACCTTTTTTATTCTGATTTTATTCCTGGAAGGCGAAATGGCTGAGGTACCAGAATAAAAAGCAAAGTTTAATGGACTTTATGGCACAACTGTTTCCTAAGTTATTTATTTATTTACCATTTGTTTACTGGGTAGGTGTAAGGGTCCTTTTGCCTTTTCAGGCATGATACTGGCCACTAAGGCCAAAAACACAAAGGAGAAAGCACAGCAATGAATGGCAATAATCAGAGAAATACTGTGCTAAATTAACCGTAAGCTATCAGAAATAAAAAAAAAGTAAAATTCTTTAATGAAATCACAGTTAAGCTCTTTCTTCCTCAAAGGAATCAGGACTTCAACAGAACTGACAAGAAACTTGTAATCCACCATTAAATAACATTCAAAAAGTCAAGTTATCAAAAAAATCATATGACAGTAGAACTATCTATCTATATATATATATATATATATATATATATATATATATATATATATATATATATATATATATATATATATATATACATGTTTTTATATATATATATATATATATATATATATATATGTTTTTATATATATATGTATATATATATATATATATATGTATATACACGTTTTATATATATATATATATACTTTGATCGAAAATACGCAACATCGAACAATCAAAGTAGATGCCCACTTCAGCAAAAGTGCATTTCAAAGAAAGTGCACTTTCGCTGAAGCCTAGTCGCCGGATTGGCTGTCTAAAGAAAAAAACACACAGAAAACATGTTTTGCAGGGGGGCAAGCCCCCTGCACCCCCCATGTGGGGGGCTGTGCCCCCCCCCCCTACTTAAATATACCATCTCCGAGATCACATTACAATGAGGAAAAGGGAATATTCCCATTCTGAGCTGTATTGTGATCTCTGTACTCTGTTTTCGAAGTATCGGTACTTCGAAAAACTGGGTTCGACCAAGTAGGTTTCGAAGTACTGAAACTTTGTACAAATGAAGTAGACCCATATATATATATATATATATATCAACAAAATAAGAAACTGAATGCTAAAAAATGTAAATCATATTTAAATATTTTGCATTTAATCATGTACAAAATTAAAATGTATTAATTTTGCATCTCTTAGCTTCAGTGTGCAGGATACGGCTATATTATCATTAAGTCCCTGGTGGGGAACCAGTGTCTAAGTTTAGCTAACATGTTAGTCCCCTGTACTCAACTCTGGTTTCCCGGGGACTACCTATAGTATTAGTTAGTTAGATAGCTATAGTATAAACCATGTTAATCCAGGTAATTCAGATGGCCTTAATGGATGAAACCCATTTACAGTGGCTAGCCAAAGAGAAAAGCTCCAGCAAAAACATATTAACAAATAATACTGTAACAAAGACAGTGATGTATGCTGCATAATCAGTGGTATAAAAGCATGTAATATTGAGCAGACCTGTATGCTAAAGCTTTAAAAGATATTTAACCAATATGTAAACTGATTTCAGCTTCAACTTCCACATTGTTTACATGTTTTGTCCTAAATACAGTTACAGAAGTATCAGTAAAATACAATATGCGATAAAATGAAGCTGTAACATATAACACTATATTACAAAAGTAATATTGTATTAAATAAACAAGCACTCCAAAATTTAGTTATAAATTCAAAACTACGAATAGCATAGAACAATATCCAGATGATTGTCAGCTGGAAAAAAGCCTCCCAAAAATCCCATAAGTAATACAGCTAATAAGTTCCAGGCAATCAAATGGGGAACCGGCATTCAGATCAGTCATTTGGTGAATGAAGCCCCAGTCCCCAGTCCTTCTGATCCAAATATGGCAAAATTGCAGACCTATAAACAGGTCAAAAAACAAGGAAACACAACAGACCAAATATAGTTTCCAATCCGCTACAGTAAAATCCAATGAGTCAGAAAAAGTAGTTGAAGTAGTCAGAAATAGTCAAATACTGGTCAAAACTGCAGCATTGTAACAGCACAATTAATAGGGAGGGTTGTGAAATGTTGTCAAACAAATAATTCCATGACTGAGGAAAACAGCACAAAGTCCATGACAAAGACAACCCAGTATCTAAGCCATCAGTTCTCCCTACTGCAAGCGTAAGAAAACTTAATTCACAACAGCACCTACTGCTTAATCTGTGCTGTAGCAACCTGTCCAATAGAAAGCCATGATAAAATTCCAAAGTTCACCTCTAACTGCAGCAATCCATTAATTAACCTAAAATAACAAAAGTAAGCTCCCTAGGTGAGTGTATGCCATGGACATATAATGTAATCATAGTTAACGAGCATTATAACCGGAAAAACCGAGATAAATAATTGTATAAGCTAGTCTGGCAGGAAAATAACATAGTAAAAATCGAAAGAGATGAGGAGAGAAAAGGAAGCAGAGATGCAGAGGTAGAGAAAAGATACAGTACTGATTGTAAATATAAGTAAACTGTCAGCAGTAGTGGAAGTAGGAAGATAATGTGTGTTACACATGTTTCCATGGGCTTAATTGCCTATTGGTGATCTGAGCTCATAGTTTAATATCACAGTGTTTACATTTCTTCTTTATTTTCTGGTTAGACTAAACTTGAATTACTTAGAAATACATATACAATTGTATCAGCACTCTCTACCCTCTCGTATCTAGGGCTTAGTTGCCTTTATCATGCACCTTATGGTGCTGTATTATAATATAATCTCTGTAACAGAATTTGTTCAGAGCCACTGAACTTGGGGGAGTCTTAGTGTCTTAATTTAGGGAGTAGATACAATGCAGTAGCAGCCCATGCCACATGTTCTCGGTGGAACTCCCCTTGTATTTATACAAGGAGCAGACAGGATGTGGTAACAGCCACGGTACCTCATACTCCCAGTCAAACTCTCACTGTATTTATACAGGGATCATATAGAACACAGTAACAGCTATGGTACTTCATATTCCTAGTGGCACTCCAATTACCTTTATACAGAGATTGTATAGGACACAGTAGCAGCCACAGCACAGAGAGAACTATTCAAGTACTAACTCCCTTGCCCAACATTTCCTAGAATTTATAAACTCAAATGCCATGGATCAACTGGTCATCACTCCCACCAGAGGTGGCAACATATTGGACCTGGTCATCACCAACATGGGTGACCGGTGTTCCACACTGGAGGTCAACCCCTCACTGGTTAGATCTGACCATAAACAAATCACTTTGGATATCCACATTCCGCCCCACCCCTGGACAAGGAAACAACCGTGAAAAACTTTTCAAAAGCAAACTTCACGTTACTTAAGACCGAGGTGGACAGTTTCAAAGCCCCCATGCTAAAGGATAACGCTGTCCAAGCTGCAAAATCCTTTACTAATGCATTCTATGGGCACCTACAAGAATGCATGGATTGTGCTATCCAAAGCAAAACCAAGACTCACTCCTCCAAGAAAAGGAAACCAGTCTGGTGGACCCCTGCCATAAACAAGCTATACAAAAGAAGGAGGAAACTAGTACAGAAAAGAGTAAAATCCCAAGAAAGGAAGACATCCCTGATCAGCATCAGCAAGAAACTATGATCCCTCATAAAATCATTCAAGGCGAGCTTCGAAAGAAAAATTGCCAAGGACTCCAAAGATAACCACAAGGTATTCTTTAGCTATGTCAAGAGCCTAAGTGGCAATGGTCAGATCTGCTCGGAGTTAGTGCAGAATGGCACAAAATACACTGAACCGACTGATATCGCCAACATCCTTGCAGACAGGTTCAGTGCAAACGTCACCCCCCTCTCACCCCCAAAAGGGCCCATAACCATACCAGAAAAATGTAGAGCCCCTGAAATCACAGACACTCACGTTAAAACAGCTCTCTCCAAAGCCAAAAACACAGTACCAATGAGACCAGATGGTGTCCCAGGATGTGTTCTAAACGAGCTCAAAGGCAAACTAACCCCTCACCTAAACACACTGTTCAAACTCAGCCTCTCCACGGGCTATGTACCCATAGAGTGGGCACAGCAATGGTTATTCCGCTCCACAAAGGTGGAGCCACAGCAGACCCCATGAACTATCACCCTATAAGCCTGACTAACTTTGTCTGCAAGGCTATGGAGTGCATAATTGTGGAACTCATTAACAGAGACATTGGGAACCTCCAAACACTGGACCCTACCCAGTTCAGCTTTGTTACGGGCAGATCATGCCTCCTAAACCTGGTGGACTTCTTTGAGACAGTTACCAAGGCTATAGATGAGGGAAAGGTGGTACACACAGCCTATCTAGACCTCACAAAGGCCTTTGACACCATTCCCCCATTTTGGTATTATAGACAAGCTCACCAGCCTGAACATAAACCCCTATGTCACAAGATGGGTTGCCAACTGGCTCACGGACAGAACCCACATGGTGAGAGTTGTAGGAGCTAGGTTTGACTCTAAACCAGTTACAAGTGGCATTCCCCAAGGCTCAGTCGTAGGACCCTTCCTGTTCAGCATATACTTCTCAGAGGTACAGGCAAGCACAGGAGGACTATGGCTGACCAAGTTCGCAGATGACTGCAAACTAGGGGCTGTAATTGACTCTCCGCCTGACACAGACATCCTCCAAAAGGTTCTCACTGAGACAGATACCTGGTGTCAAAATCATGGTCTCAAGCTAAATGCCAAAAAGTGCATAGTCATCCCCTTTGGAAAAAACAAAGTACCCAGAAACTACCACATAGGTGATAGTCCCCTAAATATGGAAAATATAATAAGGGCTCTGGGGACCCAAGTAGATAGTAATCTGTCCTTTGATAATCACATTGCCAAAGTGGTTAGAAAATCCTTCTATATGGCCCACCTAATCACAAAAGGGTTCGCATCCAGATCAAAAGAGGTCATTGTGCCCCTCTACTCATCACTCATCAGACCCATCATAGAGTACAATGTCCCATTTGGGATGTAACTTACAAGACACCTGCAACAGCTGGAAAGACCACAGAAGTACCTCACTGGCCTCAAACAGATGCCCTATGCAGCTCGACTGAAGAAACTCCAGCTGTACTCAGTTGTATCCTGCCTACTCAGAGGTGATCTCTGCCTGACATACAAGGCCATGTCCAACCCAAAATTGATGGACATGCTCCACCTAAAGAAAACCTTATCCCCTCGAGCCACATGCTCTAGGGATCTAAACCTCACCACAACAATAAATAGAACATGCTGGAGGGATAGATTCCTGTCCCAGAGACTTCCCATGCTTTGGAACAAGATTCCAATCTACATTAGGCAGAGCTCCTCACTAACACTCTTCAAGAGAAACCTTGATGAGTGGATGGGAAACAGAAAGTTTACCCTGGGGATCACTTCAGTGGCTCTGATGGACAGAGGCACAGGGAACTAATCTAAGGGGCGGCAAAAAACAAAACATTCTGGCTAGGCTTATAAATGTCTTCAGGCAGATAGCCTAGTACCTACCTATGAACCTATGAACCTAAAACACATGCTAGTCCTGGAGGTCATAAACTTCTGCATGTGCACAGAATGCCTGCCACATGAATTAGCAAACATACAACATGCAACAATGCAAGGCTAATGAGATGCCCCATTGTGCCATGAGCATTGAACCAGTTTACCAGTCATTTACATGTTGTATCTCTTTCTGCCTGCCATATCTTTTCAGTTCAGAACAATTTTGTCACCCCATGATGTATAAGGTCTACTGAAGGGAGAGACTTGAATTGTCATGTGAAGGGACAACCATCCTGTCTGGGTGGTATTTCATTCATGTGCTATTGTGCCCAGGGTAGCTCTAGCTCTGTGAACCCACTGTGCAGAATGTCCACCTCTGGTGCAGCCTGGCTCCCTGTGTCTCTCTTGTTCTCACCACATCCATCCAGTCTGCCACTGACACACTGAGTATAATATGTAATATATATAATATGTGATGTACGTAATACATGATATGTTATTTTTTTGTCTGTCTGTGTGTTACACTTAGAGCTTAAAAATCTTCCATTTTGCTAAGTATTACATATTTTATACTGTTCAAAATCTCACACAAAACAGTAATACCTTTGTTTGTGTTGAATTACTAGTCATCTCCATCACTCTTTCTAGCTATCCTGACATATATGCACATTATTTTGTTTCATGAACTGCAGTTTTCTTACACAGTGCTATTGCTTTGGTAAGCTACATTAAAGAATTTTACAGCAAACTGCATTATTATTTATGATTTGGATACTCCTAGCTGCTCTCACTGCATTCCATACATTTGAGCCTGACATTGCACCTCTTCGGTGTTGTGGCTTCCCAAGTTATAAACAAAAGTAAGTACTTATTCTGAACTAGTAAACAAGCTGTATTTGTGGCACAGTACATGCCATCAGTGCCATTCTTTTTGCTACACACCACTGCAGTGCAGTTCTTTTCGCTACACACCACTGCAGTGCAGTTCTTTTCGCTACACACCACTGCAGTGCAGTTCTTTTCGCTACACACCACTGCAGTGCAGTTCTTTTTGCTACACACCACTGCAGTGCAGTTCTTTTCGCTACACACCACTGCAGTGCAATTCTTTTCTTTAATATTCCAGTATCCAATATGCACAATGCTATATCTCTCCCAAAGACATTGTTAAAGGAAGTATTCTTCTCTCTGATTTTATAGTATACAAATATCATTATTTAAAAAGTACCTTTAAATGTACTACATACAGAACCAGGAAAGAGATCAAGAGGTTTTTACTACAGTTCTTTATTATTTATTTATTTATTTTTATTTTACATTTGTTAACCGGGATTGCCTGACTGAGCTGAAGAACCCTTTTTCAGCGGAGGCCCGGGGAGAAAAGCTCCAACATATTATACAATTTTCATTATAAATTAGCATTAAACAGCAATGTTACAGGATTATTACAACGCATTAAGTAGCAATACAATGTTATACAGTGTCAATAATCAGGAATATAGCAAAACTATTTCAAGATGTATAAAAAGAAATATGTCATTAAGATGAATATAGTTTTTGGGGTACATTTTTGCAAAAACCCAGTTTTATCATAATGTAGTTGCATGAAGGCAAGACAATTAACAATAGAATGTTTCTCTGAGGCAATTTGCTTAATAGATTTTAGAAGACAGTAGAAAGAGTAGTCAAGGAAGATTAGAGAGAGCTAGTAAAAAGAGCAAGTTAAGGCAGAAAGTAGATTAAGGTATGAGAAGTAGGGGATGTTTAAGGAGGAAGAGTGCTGTGGCAGAACCAGTGACTTTTAAAAGTGCTCTTTGGTGGCTGTCTAAAATTGTTTAGGATGTGTAAGGGTCCTGATTTCTAGTGGGAGCCTATTCCAAGCAATAGTGGCGTGATAGCTGTACATGTTGCATCCAACTTTAGACTTGGGTTTATAGATTTGTAGTAGGTCTTGGTT
This sequence comes from Protopterus annectens, assembly GCF_019279795.1. Taxonomy (NCBI): domain Eukaryota; kingdom Metazoa; phylum Chordata; order Ceratodontiformes; family Protopteridae; genus Protopterus; species Protopterus annectens. The sequence goes on along the minus strand of NC_056728.1, from coordinate 1,149,304,828 downwards.
TGAGCTTCGGAGGGGTCTGGAGGGAGAATAATGGGAGATGAGAGGGGACAGTACCGAGCAGTAGGAAGGCTGGTACAGGATAGAATGGATGATCTGGAGCTGAGAGAGAAGAAGCTGGTGGGGTAATTCAAGCCAGTTTATGTGTTTTAGAGAGAGACGGTGGGATTTGCAGGTTTGTTGGGCATCAACTCTAGCAGCCTTGTTGTAGGTAGAATCAAGTTTGGGCAGGAGTGTTGACTTAAGGTTTGCGAGAATCTGAGAACTGTACATTAGACTACGTAGAAGGTAGGTAAGAGAGAGTAATCTTGATTTCAGAGGTAAGGAATTTCTTGTTACAGTAAAGGAGCCCTAGTTCTGAATGAGTGTTTTTCATACAGTTATTAACATGCAAGTCAAATTTAAGCTAATCGTCGATGGTTACTCCTAAGAGGTTAGTGCCGGATTCTACCTGAATGGGTGTGTTATTAAGGGACTGTATGGAGAAGGAGTGTTTAATATTGTTGAACGTTTTAGGTAGGAAGAGTAACAGCCTTGTTTTTGTAGGGTTAATGAAGAGCTGGTTGTTGGAGAGCCATGTTTCAACCAAGTTAAAAGATGCCTTAGTAGCTGAGAAGAGCTTAGAAGGAGAGTTGGCTGTGGTGATGACTGTAGAGTCATCTGCGTATTGCACTGAAGATGACTGAGGACAGGAGGTCTAGAGCTGATTAGTAAAGATATTAAAAAGTAAAGGCCCTAGGATAAACCCATGAGGTACAGTCATTTTTACAGGGAGAGAAGGAGAGAATGCAGAGTGCCATCTCACTGATTGAGATCTATCAGTGAGGTAGCTGGAGAACCATGCAACAGTATCAGAGGAAAAGTTGAGGTTATGCAGTTTGTGCAGCAGAAGAGAGTGTGAGACAGTGTCGAAAGCTTTTGAGAGGTCCAAAAATAGGCAAGAAATAAGTTTATGGTGATCCATATAAAGACAGTGTCGAGGAAGGATAATAGAGCTGTAGTGGTGCTATGTTTGGATCTAAAGCCGTGTTGAGTGGGTGTAAGCAGATTTTCCTGTATTAGATACTGCATAACTTGTTTATGAATACATTTTTCTAGTACTTTAGATAGAGGAGAGAGGATAGCTATAGGTCTAAAGTTGGAGATATCAGAGGAGTTACCTCCTTTGTGTATAGGTAGAGAGTAGTATTGTTTCCAGATGGGAGGGACTTTAGATTCAGAGACAGAGCGATTAATTATGATAGATACAGGGAGAGCAAGAGAGTCAGCTACTAGTAGAAGAAAAGTGGAAGGAATATTGTCAGCTGATGCTGAGCATGGTTTTAATTTAGAGAGCTGAGTTTTGATGTAGCAGGTAGGTACAGCTTTGAGGAAAAAGGTATTTGAGGAGATAGTATTAGGAGTAGGTTCAGAAAAGTATAGGAGTTTGGGTTAGGGTTGAGTAGCTTAGATATTGAATTGATAAAATAAGTATTGAAGATAGTGGCAGTTTCTTCAGATGTCTTGTCTGGGCATGGATTGGGGGAGCTAAGATGCGGGATGTAATATTTGGTTAATAGAGTTCCAGAATTTTTTAGGATTAGATTTTAGGGCTGTGGGAGATTTGTTATAGAAGTCCTTTTTATCTTTGTTTATGTGTTTTTTTGTCAGATTTCTGAGTTCGTTATATTTTTGTAAGTCTGCAGAGAGCTTAGTTTGTGACCATTTTTTCCATAGTTTGTCTCTAGTTATCATAAGGGTACGAGTGGCTTTTGAAGGCCAAGGAGATATGGTGGACTTAATTCGGACTTTGCAAGGGGGAGCAAGTGAGTCTAAGATGCTAAGGAAGGTGGAATTGAAAGCTAGGACTGCTTCTTCTAGTGGGAGTTGGGTAAGGAATTTCCAGTTTACTTTAGAGAGGAGGGCATTAAAGGTTTCTGGATGGAAGTTAGAGTGTTTGTGACAAGTGATAAATCTAGGAGGTTTTGAGAAGTGGGGAGTGAACCCCAGCACTTTTATAGGGGAGTGATCACTCAGGGTGTTTGGTAAGGTTTCAGGGTTATGGTATTTGGAAGGATTAGATAAAAGTACCCAGTCAATAAGAGTACTAGATGTGTGAGAGTTGTTTGTATGGCTAGGTTGGGAGATTAGCTGTGTAAAGCCATATAAATTAATATGAGTATTAGAGTGTGGATTACTGAGAGTTAACCAGTTAATGTTCACATCACCAAGGAGGATAGTTTCATTGGGGATGTGTTGAGAAAAATATGAAAGAATATTTTCGAGCAGAGGAATGTTGTCTCATGGAGGAATATAGATGGCTGTAACTGTGGTAGTGGTGTGGTCATTGATTTTAAGGTTAGCTGTCAGTAGTTCAGCAGGAGAAAAGGATGGGATAGGTTTCATAATAGTTGTAATGGTGAGGTGGTTGGCGAGAGGATGGCTATGCCACCCCCTTTTTTTGTTTTGGCAATCTATGCAGAGTATATTATAACCAGGGAGAGAAACTGTCTTTATCAGAGGTTTGGGGTTTTAGCCAAGTCTCTGTTAGGGTGATGACATCAGGGGTGTGGAAGGCTATCCAGGCATGGATTTCACTAACTTTGTTTAGAATACTATGGGCATTCATAAAAGGAAATATGTTTGTTTGGAGAGGATGAGTTTATTAAGTTGGGAGAGGTAGAGTTATGCATGGTGGGGTGATGGAAGGGCCCATGATTTGGATGTATGTCTCCTACAGGGCTACATGAAGGTGGTAAAGTTTGAGTTTAAGTGGGTTGTAAGTCAATTACTTAGTCTTGGTTTTAGATGCTAGAGAGTGAGGGGGAGGAAGTTTGATTTTAGGCAGAGGGTTGTTTATGGAAAAGATAGAGGAGGAGACTGTAATAGAGTACTGTAGAGATGAGAAACAGTTAGTATGGGGATTAGTGGGGTCTCTATGGACAGGTGGTAATGGAGTAGTACAAGATGTAAAACTGAGAAGGAGAAGTAATGGAGGCAAGAGGAAAATGGAGAGGGTTGCAAAAGCCATGGCCTAAGGTGGGGAAGTAGGACTGGGATGGAGTGAGGAGTGGGTAAGGGGCTAGGAAAAGTAAGTTGTTGGACCTGTTAGAGAGTTGAAGTAAAAATTAGGTGAAACAACCTGTAGGGGGAGTAGGAGATACATCAGAAGAAGGAAGCTTTTGACAAAATTCCCCACTCAGGCATAGTAGAAAAGCTAAATAAACTGAGAATAAAACTCTGTCTCACCCACTGAATTGCCAGCTGGCTCACATATAGGAAGCAGATAATCAAAATATGGGAAGTTACTTCCACAAAGAGTCCAGTCACCAGTGGAATCCTTTAGGGTCCTGTTCTGGGACCTCTCCTGGTTGGCATCTGCTTTTCTGAAGTAAAAGCCAATACCAAAGGCCTCTGGCTGACTAAGTTTGCAGATGACTGCAAACTAGGAGCAGTCATTGAATCCTCAAATGACTTAGCCATCCTGCAGGAAAGGTTTTCTTAAATGAATAACTGTTGTCAAAATCATGGATTGAAACTAAATGCCAAAAAATGCATTTTTTCATCCTTTGGGAAGACATCTATCCCAGGGAACTACCACATTGACAATATGCCCCTGAGAGTTGATCGAGTTCGGGATTTGAGAACTTATGTGGACATCCAATATAGGTGTGTATACCGTGTGACCAAAAACCACCAATAAACAATAGAAACATGTCCATGTAGTTCTAGGCAGCAAATAGGTAAAAGACAAATTCTGGATAAGTAAAATCACCACGAACTCAAGGAAAGCCGAAAATTAGTTTATTCTTAAAAAAGGTTGAACACTTATTTTTCTTAGGACTTGTTCAGAACATTATTATAATCCTGTTGGTTTAAATACACTACACATTTAATGAATTAATCAATAAATTGAGCAGTTAATTAAAAAACATAAGAAAAACAAGTAACCAAAAAACAAAAAGCAAAGTTCAATCATTATTATATAAAAAAGTATATTAACAACTTCTGCTAAAACAATTAAAATGAAAGAACGGGATAACCATTTGAATTAATACAATATATTAACCCCCAGGAATTTTGAAAAATATCATAATTAAGTAACCCTCATTTTTAAAACAGGTTGAATTAAGTAAACAGTCACCTAACTTTTGACCAACATGTGTCTATTGCTGTAAGAATGTCTTTCTATACTGCACAGCTTATAAACAAATGGATTTTGTCTATATCTAAGCAGAGTTCCTCCCTAACCCACTTCAACTGCACCTTGGACAACTGGATGGCAAACCAGAAATTCATCCCTAGTTTGCACCTACATCTCTAATGGACGCAGGTAACCTGTAAATGGTTCCTCACCCAGGCCCATGCTTACACTTATCAAGGGTATCAGAACTTATCAGAGATTTGGGATGCACGTCTAGGCTTAAAAAGGCCCCTGTGGTCATTAGCCTAGTAAACACCTATGAACTTATATCTAGGGATGTTATTGTTCCCCTTTACCTAGCCCTCATTAGGCCAGTCATTGAATGTAATGCCCCCTTTGGCATGTAGACACTCAAAGCCCTCTCACTATACTCGGTATCCTACAGACTGCTAAGAGGTGATCTATGTCTGGTATACAAGACATCCTCCAACCCATTACTGATGGTTTTACTGCACATCAGCAAGTCAAATGGTATCAGAAATACTTGATCTATGGATCTAAACCACTTCTGCAAGATCAGCAGAACAGTTTCAAGGTACAGGTATATATCGCAGAGGATAATGATGCTGTAGACAGACTCCCCATCAACATAAAGCAAAGTTCATCCCTGTCCATATTCAAGCACAACTTACATCTATGTATGAGAAACAGAAGCTTTACCCCAGGACTGCCCCCTGTACAACTAATGTATGGAGGCAGTTTATAAATGCATTATCCCATGCATGGGTCCCCTCAAATTATCTATGCTATAATCCCAGTTATTCTCATTAGGGCTAATATATAATTATCAACCATGGGATGGGTAAGGCCAATCTATAGCCAAATGGGAGAGGTTAATCTGAGCACAAAAAGGGAAACTAGCTAGGATTAAAATGACCCACAAGGGCAGCTAGCCCAGTACTTACCTATAAACCTATTATTTATGCCTTATGTGATAAATGATTCATTCTTTAAAGAAAACTATGTTTCATACTTCATTGCAAGCACTTTTGATGTTGAAGTTTCATTGCAAATTCCTTGTAGTGAACTAAGACTGGCTCTAGGCTGTGTACCTCCTGCAACAGTTTTCTCAAGGAGTCACTAAAGCAGGGACAGGGTCGGGACAGGGTCGGGATCACTTATTATAGTTTTTCTACATTTTTCTTTTCATGTTTAGAAGGGGGACACCATTTAAGTATACATTTGTAATGGATAACACTTGCATCGAGAGGTGAAAATCAACATTTAAGCATCATATTCTGGAGTCCGAGACTGCGAAGCAGCAAAATCCTGAAAATGTCTTTATTAGCTTGAAACTGTGCTTTGCTCATTAGTTGAGCTAGAAAATTTCAGTTCTTAGAATAAAAAATCATCATAACAGGGAGAAGTGTTATTGTTTCAAAATGAATCTAATGGGCCTCACACAGCTGGCTTCTGAAATGACTCATTGACAGGTACACATCTGGATGTGTTTTCCTACAAAAAGGCCTGCTGCATTTGATTTTAGATGTGATTTAATTATTTATTCTGACCACTTCTAAAATCAGTCCTGACTTTTTTAAATGCTTCCTGGTACTGTTAGTCTTATAATGTTCAAAACAACATTGTGAGCATGTGACAGTATTGTGAGTATCTGTTACAAAATAACCATTCTAAAAGCAGATCCAACAATCTCATAATTACTAATTACAGGTCCCCTTCTATGTCCCCAGCTGAACAAGAAGATACTTACAATGGAGATGAAAATAATTATCAAAATGAACAAATTCCTCATGAAAGACCATCCAAAACTGGCAAACATATACCACTAGTAATATATATACTGTATATATGCACAGCATAGAGTTTCCACAAGTTTGTAAATGGCATTTCTCTAGACCAAACTTTTCTCCTCCCCACTAGAGGTGCAAATCTTTTTGACCTCATCTGCACCGATATATCCACTGCATCTACCCCTCTGGGCATTTCTGCCTTCTTAGTGAAGTCCAGTTATCATGTTATGTCCCCCCATAGAACAGTGCAATAAGCCCCAGTAAATATGTCTATATTTAGGAACCACTCCAAAGCCAGTTACATATAATTACTCAATTATATAAACAATATGAGAATCTACAAATGGGACTGTCACCCAAATGTCTGCAGTCCGTATGGCACTGTATTATCCCATTTAAAACCTTCTGCTCCCACCTGTCATAAGTATAATTGCAAGTTCAAAAATAAATCAATATGGCAGAATCTTCACATCAACAAACTATTAATAGTGGAAGAAACTAATATCTGCTTTCTTTTTGAAAGATCCCCACCACCACCACCCCCAGCATAAAAAGGGCTTAACTATGGCTAGCAAAACCTTTAAGTGCATCATTAAAAAGTGCAAGGTTATCTTTGTGAGTAAGGTTGTCACCACCAGAAGCAAAGCCAACAACAAAGCCTTCTGTAGTTATATTAGGAAACACCATCTCCAAGCTGACATCAGATAGAACCACTTATTCTGACCTAGAAGCCATTGCCAGATCCCTACTGACAGAGTCAGCTCCAGCTTCTCTTCACCTGCCAACCCTATGCCCCCCTACCAACATATCTACCTTTCCTCCCCAAATCACCATAGAATAGGTCCTTCTGCATTGCTTAAAACCAATTCCATGGGTCTTGATAACATCACTATCTGCTTCCTGGTAAGTAGAAAATATAGCTTCACTCAGTCCCTTCTGAATGTATTCAACCAAAGCTTTTTTACGGGTTTGATCCCATTTACTTGAAAAATCTACCATTGTGGTACCACTGCATAAGAGAAGCCCCCCAAAATACCTTTAATTATAGACCCATGTGTTTCATCATACCAGCTCCAAGGTCATGGAATGCATCATTATTAAGCTCACATACACACATAGGTGATGCTCAAGCTCTTGATCCAAATCTAGCTGGTTTTGTGAAAATAGATTGCATCTGCTCAGTCTAGTTCCTGAGACCCTGGATGAGGGTCAGTCCATTTACATTGCATAGCAGGAGCTGGTGAAGACTTTTGATACCATTTCCCATGCATGTATTATCAGCTAAGTCACCAAACTAAATATTAACCCATCGGATAGTTAATTGGTTCATAGGCCAAACCAATACAGTTAAGTTCAGTGTACATCCCCTGAGCAAAAAAAAAAATGACCCAAATGGTGTTCCACAAGCTTCACTCTTAGGTAACTTCTCTTTGGCATCTACTTCTCTGTTGTGAAATATAAAATCAAAGGGCTATAGTTTACTAAGTTTGCTGACAATTGTAAACTGGGTTCTGTTGTAAACTTCCCTGCCAACAAATAAATACTTCAGTAAAGTTTTAACAAAACCAATACCTGGTCTAATGACCACAGGCTCAAACTCACTACCTAAAAATGTACTGCAGTTAAATTTGAGAATTCAGACTTCCCTAGCTTGTACCATATAAAGGACACTGTGATGCCCTGGCCCAGCAATCAAGGAGCCTCAATCCTCACCACTAACACCAGTGAGGGGTGTCCATATAGGGAAAGGATAATAAATACACACACAGTAAAGTACAATTTCCCTTAAAAACATACAGAGATCCCAGTCAGTCTGGGGCTGGTCTCTCCCTTTTTTCTCCAGGTCCCCAATAATACCCCTCACTGGCACAGCTGTAGGGTCCAGATCTCAGCCTAGTGGGCAAGCTAAAACCTCCAGCACCCTCTCTGTCCAACCAGTGCTTCATGTCCCTGCCCAAGTAGCTGAAACACACACACTTTGAGATAAGAGTTTATACAACCACACAGGCACTCCTGGGGAAAGCTGGCACAGGTTCTCCAGCTGTGACCCTTTTACCCAGACTATACGGTAAAAATCACTGCCACCACTCAGCTAATATTCATCAGCTACTCAAAGGCCCTTATGAAAGGTGTCCAATTATTACTGTGCAATATTATTAGCCAACTGGTAAGTGCAACCAAACAGTCAAGACTTATTAGGAGTGACTTGGTACAGTATCATTATATGGTTTACTTTCATGTGTGTGTATTGCACACTGGCGAACAGCAATTGTCCAAAAGGCAGTTTGCAAAGTTTACAAACGTCGAACGGAAAAAGGTTCGAATGTGCAATGAGCGAATGCACAGTGGTATTCTCTCATTGCACATTTGACATTTTGGGGTGGATTGCACTATAGTGGGGATCAGCAAATGGTCCCTTTCCCCACTGTAGTGTGATCTCAAAGTTAGAATATTAAAGTAGGGGGTTGTGGGGGGTGCAGCCCCCCACATGGGGGGGGTGCATGGGGGCATGCCCACCTGCTTTACACTTCATTAGATTTTTTTCGACAATGTTCGAAAATCAGCTAATCTGCTTTTCGATTTGCTGATTTTCGAACATTTAAATCTGTTGCTGTTTTCATTTTTGTGGTTACAATTTGCTCATATGAGCAATCGCACCACTGTGATTCGGCTTTGTACATGCAATGTACTCTTAGAGCATAAACTATCTCTACACAAAACAATTGAAAGGTTTTAAAATATTTAATAATAAATAATAAAAACACAAGACAATACCTCTTACTGCACAGTGCTAGTCAAGAGTTCAGAGATCGCAAATAAATACGTAAAATAATACCGTAGAAAAGTTCTGCCATCACAGAAAAGCAAACTAGTCTAATCTTCCTATTTCCTAGCTATATCTAAGAGAAAACAAAGTTCTAAAATCGTACTTAAATCTAGACACAGACAGTGCTAAGTTGGATGTTCTCAAGACAAATTGCTCTGAGCTCTCTGATTCTCTCTCTTTAAATTGATAATACAGTGCTGCTTCACATGACATCATTCTTCACACTTCTCTGGTGTTCCCAGGCTAACAGAAACTACATTTACATTCTTTACACCGGGTCAGAAACCAGAGCAATAAAGGACATTTATACATGCAAATTCTAGCCATTAACTGGTCTTAAAACAATAGGCAGGATGCCTCCCTCTAGACATATCGGCTCCAAATTTTAACATCAAAGAGAGTCATGAAATGCTTGACTTTGCTTTCTTACAGCAGAATGCACTGTTGTTACATTTTTGCAGTTCAATATCCAGTGCAGTGTTTTCACATTTAAGAGAACAGGCCTGTGGCTTACATTAATATTTACAAATGACAGCATTATCTACAGAATTCTATCTGGCTAGGCTGGCAGCCTTCACCTATCTTCACAGACACCTCCTTAAAACTACTGCAGTCATTAAAGATCTGGTCACATTTATCAACAACAGAATATCCTTTGATCATGATGTATCAACCATGACTAGACAATCTTATTATGTAGTACAGTTAGGTTTGAAGGACATCTCTTATACGTCTAAGGAAGTCTTACTTCCCCTGTATAAATGCACCATGAGGACCACCACTGAATACAATGCCCACACTGACATCTCTCCAAGTACATTGTTCAGCTAGAAACAGCTGCAATTCCTAACAAAGAAACTTATTGGACTAGGCTCTGTAAGCTACCTAAACAGACTAAAAGCCATGATGATATGAAAGACTCCACCTGTTTGGATTTCCTCCATCTCCTCAGAACAGAAAGAATCCTTCATTGGTGTGTAAACAGGACCCACCAGCATGATAGATATCTAACTCAATGCTTTACCATTCCTTGGAAAAAAGCCAAAGCCTGGAATGATCTTCCTGCAAATATTAGAATAAACGCCAACTTTCTCTTATTTAAAAATACATTGAAGGAATTCTTAAGCAAAGCATGGGTCTGGTCCTGCTCTAATTCCACTTAATTACTATATCCCCTTCACCTCAACTACCTCTTCAACAACCTTTACTCCTTACTATGCTTTAACTACATTCTCTCCCTTCTATTTCTATTTTCATTTATACATACATATGGCTTACATACCTGTCTTTACCCCTTATCTCCCTCCCACCTCTTTGCACACTACATATTTCCCTTCTTCACACTCTCAACTTCTCTCCAGTGCTTCTCCTAGTGTTGTCTGTCCTTTCCTTTTCCTTTCCTAATTATTAAACAAGTCGTCATAAAATTCCGCCCTGCAACCTTCTAAATATCTGACATATATCTTCCTTTTCTTAATTTCAATTTGTGACAGGCATATTTTTATATGAATTCTGCTGTAATTATTTACCTTGGAACTTTTCTTCCCAGGTCTCTGCTGAAAATGGGATCCTAGGACCCCATTGCGACTTTCCCGGTAAACAAATGTCAATTAAATAAATAAATAAACCTCGTTGTACACCAAACAAAGTAGCATACTATGTATCTTTAAATTTGTGATAAATAGATTGAAATTACATACCCCCTGGGGTTATGTGGTATATTTCTCCTTGATTAAGGTGGCAAATACATCACAATTCTACTGAGGTATTTGGCTAGGCTTTTTAAGTGATCACCTAGACCTCAAGCCTAGTAATTATTTATGAAAATATGAACCTGTTATAGTGCATTTTGTATAGAAGCAGCCATGATGTGTTTCATTGAGTTTCTGCCACATTTCTGAGGATGAAATGAAATTGCAGTCTTTGGAACAACAAACCTGTCCATGCGCGATGGGGAAGGATATATACTGTGCAAGGTTGTGATAGCTTGAAGTATTTCCCTACTCTGAGTCACGGAGATTTCAGAATTTGTGCACATAAGCAGCATTAGGTGAGAGGCACAGACTCCCGTGTTGAGGGTTACAAGGGGATTAAAACCCATGCCAGAGTACTTTACCACCAATCAACAAAAGCTTTAATGGTATTACAGCAAATTTTGAATTTCCCTCCATTTGCTAGATAGTCACGGTTCACTTTTTCAAGCTGTAGGACTTACACATTACATTATATACTATTTCGTTATATTGGTTCATTTTTATGACCATTATTCATGTCTTATATTTTTGTCGTATATTATACCCTCTGTTGTGGACAAAGGAATGGCATTTAGGTTCTAGAAGATTTTAGTCAGCGTAAATCTGAGAGTTCATTTGCCACGCTTAGCAGGGTTAGCTTCATTTTCATTTCTTGGTCAGGTAATTAGTATAGTGGATTAAGGCTGAGCTGTTGGTAAACTGCTCCTGTTAGTTCAGGGTCTGATTTCCTCAAACTTCTTTTTTCTAATGGGGGGACCAAAGCCCAAAAATAGGGATATATTTTAAATACTGCTCTTATAAACTTAGAAAGTTGCTGGATGTGAAGTCTGAAACTCAAACATCTGAAATTATTTAGTGAATTCAGTCCTTACTGATTTTCTAAAAATCTACAGTTTTTATGATGTACAGACCAAAAATATGAGGCAAAAATTTGGACATTCTGTGAAAATCATGACAGTTGTGAGGTATTCTAAGAGAAAGCAGGGATTGTAAACTATCATGTTCCATTTCATCTCTGACACTGTGCCTACTGGAATTGGAAACATTTTTTTTGGCTTTGCATTAGTTAGTTTGTTTGCCTAATTACCTCCTTTGGCAGAATGTCCAGTCCAGTGTTAAGTATGAACAACCTCTGGTGAAGTAGAAGGGGAGCATGCTCATTGCTCACAGAAGGACAAGATGAAACAGAAGTCTCCAGACCCTAATTACAGACAATGGACACCCCCCATTGAAATATAATTAGAATGCTAGGACCTTAGACTCAGTTATATTTTGTTGGAGGAGTGCAGAATCTTCTCCCATGTGAGGGAGTCACACCTAGACAAGTTTCAGAGACCAAAATAATTCACTGACTTATTTTGTTCAAATATATGACACCTAAAGTAACACCCTGGGCTTTCTTTTATTGGCTAAGGCAGCACTGAAACAGTGGCAAGTTGTGTGAGCACAGAAGGTGACAGAGGAACTCTTTTTCTGTGTGGCATAGCCCTTGTGGGCATAGTGCATACAGTCTCAGTAATAGTTTCTGTAGCTCTGGGACATGTATGCAGGTAATTCCAAAATAGAATGCACATTTTTATAAAATTGTGCATGAAAACAGAAAATCCAGAAGCACAACCAAATTCAGCACAACTTAATAAAAAATGCTCCCAATAACAGTAAAACAAACTTTAATAATTCATGGCAGCCAAGGAAGAAAACAGATTATTAAACCTTTCTCTACTATTATTGGGAGTGTTTTTGTTAAGCTGTGCTAAATTTGGTTCTACTTCTGGATGTATGCAGCTCCTATATGTTGTCAGCTAGAATTTTAGTACAACCATTTCGTCATTTATCTGATAACAAAAAATAAAGCAGATCAGTGAAGAAACAATGGGTAGACAATTAAATTCTGGAAAAGTTAAGGTTTTCAAAGTAATTAATGAGGTAGATTTTGAAGAATACAGCTGACAAATTGTTTTGAAGACATCAGCTTTTCCAGGTCTCAACGATCACATTAATTTTTAAGGTAGTGTTAAAAAATATAAGGCATTGGTAAATGGAACATTTGGCATATGATTTTATGTGAAGGTCACCTTGTATCACATGACTTTTATATCATGATTGCTGTTTACTTAAAATCCTGTATGTCTTGATTAACCAGTCAGATGAAGTCTTTTCTGTCGAGATGAAAGTGCTGGTTGTTATAGTAAAATATTTAATTGTCCACCCCTGGTCCATTTTCTGATTTGCTTTATTACTTTTGTTTTGTTCATCTTAGCTGTTGTAATTGGTATATTTAATTACATCTAACTTTTAAGAAGGCTTAGCTTTATCACTTATTTTGTCAGGAACAGATTTGCTGTAAACTTGTAAGACAACATTTTAATCTGTCATCAATGATGGAGCAGCTGTCTAACAGCTTGGAATCCCTTAAAACAATACAAAGGTTCTATACTTGTATTTTCACACTAAGATTCAGAAAAGCTTAGCATGATGGGGAAGCTTGACAGCTTACTCCATCATACTAAGTCCTTTTGACTGAAGGTCCTCCCCACCTTTGAGGTTTTCCTTTCATCGGGTCTTCAATCTGTAATTAAAGCTTGTGAGTAGAACCGCTTGATAATGTGACAGTCCATGAGACTGGCTAAAGACAGCTAGCCATGATCTCTCCCAATTCACAGAATCACTTAGATGAACAAAGTTTTATACAAGAAGGAAAAAGTGATCACTGTGTCGGTGTATATATGTGTATGTCTGTTGGAGTGTGTGTATGTAAATGTGTGAGTGCTTCCATGAGTGTGATCGACTATGGGAAGGCTTGAATGTTCATGGATGGATGCGAGTATGTATGTATGTAAAAATATCTGGGAGTGTGTGTGTGCGTGTGTGTGTGTGTGTGTGTGTGTGTGTGCGTGTGTGTGTGTGTGTGTGTGTGTGTGTGTGTGTGTGTGTGTGTGTGTGTGTGTGTGTGTGTAGGGGTATGTACTTGCCAATGCTATGCATGGGCCACTAGGGTGAACATTGGCATAGTCAGGTCTGACCTCGCTACTGTGCAGTTCATAAACATGATAATGAAGTGATAAAGAGGCCTTTCTCAGTGCAGTCATAACTGTTTTTGAATCACTTTTTCTCGCCATTGTGCTAACTGATCAACCTGTTTTGGAAAATTAGCATAATATGTGAGACTTTTTTGTAAATCCTAGGGTTAATTTCCTTACCATATTAAAAACGAATAATAATATGCTGCGACTGTAATCAGTATCTCCACTTACCTCTTGTATCAAGATCAGAGAACTCAAAATATATTTAACTAAGTATGATCCCACATTATGCACACAAAATACCTCAGAGAGATGGTTTACTGTTTCAGCACAATGATTTTTTTCCTTGGTTCCCTCCACCCCACCAATCCACAACTGCTGTCTGTCTCCAATCATGTTCCACAGAACACTTTGTTGACCATCTGCTTCAGACTTCCTGCTACCTGGCCAGTTTACATCTCTGGATCATACTGCCATCCCACTTCACAGATTGGAGGCATCCTCAGTGTAAGCATTCAGGCGAAATACACAGAGAGAAAATCATGGTGTCCCAGTGTGGCCCTACTAAGGGAACTGCAGTGGACATTTTTGGATGCTCTACTAACTGCCACCAATTTCCCCATGAGCATTACATAAGAAAAGACAGGATGGGTCCATGGTTCAGGTTTTAACTTCTATTTATTATTTCCACACATGATCCTAACCAGTAAAAGGTCTCTTAAAACTACATTCCTGATAAAACCTGAGTGGAACATAGAACTTTTTTGAACACTGCGCTTCCTTGATTAAAGGTTAGGTGACTTAGCAGAGTGAAAAAGTTAATGGTGACAGATCTGACAAGCAGGTGGGATTAATTAATTGGAGCTGCAGCTGAGGCAAAGCTAGTAAGTCCCTCAAAACCATCCTATGTAAGCTGGTACACTTTAAAGCCTGAGAGTATGCTATCCTATGGTAGTCCTTTACTCAGTCAAGTTTGCTTCTTTGTGCAATCACTTAATTTTTTTTCATTGTTCATTTAAAGTCAATACTGTTTAATTAGGCACAGAAGAATCAAGACCACACTGCTCTGTTTCTCTCAGTTCATAGGTTCATAGGTTGGTACTAGGCTATTGGCCGTAGGCCCTATACAAGCCTAGCCATAACAATTCCCTGGATATTTCTTCCCCCAATATTTACTTCCCTGGACCACTGTCTAGCAGGGTGACTGAAATGATCCCCAGTGTGAATTTCCTATCTCCCATCCAATCACCAAGGTTCCTTTTGAAGAGGGCCAAGGAGGCGCTCGGTTTGACATGTATGGGCAGTCTATTCCAGAGTATGGGGAGTCTCTGGGTCAGGAACCTATCTCTCCAGCATGTTTTGTTCATTGTGATGACAAGGTTTAGATCTCTGGATCATGTGGCTCTGAGGGATTGGGATTTCTTTAAGTGGAGCATGTCCAACAGCTCAGGGTTTGATATGACTTGTATGTTAAGCAGAGATCGCCTCTGAGTAGACAATATGCCACAGACTATAGCTGGAGTTTTTTTAGATGGTCAGCATAGGGCATCTGCTTTAGGCCTGTGAGTCTTTTAGTGAGGTATTTCTACGGCCTTTCCAGCTGTTGCAGATGTCTTGTAAGGTACATACCAAATGGGGCACTGTACTCTATAATGGGTCTAATGAGGGATGAGCACAGTGGGACAATGAACTCCTTTTTTCTGGATGAAAAGCCCTTAGTGATGAGGTGTGTCACATAGAAGGATTTCCTGACTGTTGTGGCGATGTGGTTATTGAAGGTAAGACCACTGTCCACCTGTGTCCCTAAGTCTCTCATCACACTTTCGGTGTTTAGTGTACTGCCACCTATGTGGTAATTCATGGGTACATGGTTTTCCCAAAGGGTATAACTATACATTTATTGGTATTAAGCTTGAGCCCATGGCTCTGGCACCAAGCATCTGTTTCTGTAAGGCTCTTTTGTAGAATATCCACATCATTTGGAGATTCAATAATGGCTCCCAGTTTGCAGTCATCTGCAAACTTTGTTAGCCAGAGTCCCTTAGTGTTGGCCTGCACTTCAGAGAAGTAAATGCCAAACAAGAGCGGTCCCAGGACTGAACCCTGTGGTACTCCACTTGTCACTTGTCTGGAGCTGGATTTGGAGTCAGCTACTTTTACAGTCTGGGTTCTGTCAGTAAGCCAGTTGGCAACAAATTGAGTGATGTAGGGATTTATGCCCAGCTTAGTAAGTTTATCTATGATTCCAAAGTGGGGGATGGTGTTGAAGGCCTTGGCGAGGTCCAGATAGGCTGTGTGGACTACCTTACCCTCGTCCACAGCTCTGGAGACTGATTCGAAGAAGTCAGTCAGGTTCAGGAGACAAGATCGGCCCTTCACAAACTCAAACTGGGTGGGGTCCAGTGTTTGAAGGTTACCAATGTCTTTGTTTATAAGTTTCATGATAATGCGTTCCATGCCCTTGCAGATCAGGCTCATCAGACTGATGGGACGGTAGTTCCCAGGATCCAAGGTGGATCCCCCTTGTGGAGTGGGATAACTGTAGCTGTGCGCCACTCAGTGGGCACAAAGCCTGAGGTGAGGCTATGATTAAACATGACACTTAGGTGAGGTGCCAGTTCAATTTGTAGTTCATGTAGTACACAGCCCAGGATTTCATCTGCTCCCATAAATACTGTATTCTTAGCTTTGGAGAGTGCGGTTTCTACCTGTGTGGCCGTGATTATTAAGTTTTTACTTTTCTCTCCTGTTGAGCAAACACAAAGTTAGCATATTTAAGTAATGATGGTGTTGGAATAAAGCCCCCCATATGGGAGGTGAAGGTGGGCTTACCACCCAGCAGAATTTCTTTTAAATAAAAATGAAGAAATGTAACTGTGGAAAAGTCATTCATGTTAATAAAGGGAATTTGATCCTAACCTAATAAATGGATTAGATTTCATGCCTCCATTATTCTTTTAATGAGACATTCAACCAAGGTCTCACCTGCCTGACTTGGTGGTAGCTCAGGTTGATGTAAAAGATGCCATAGTACTTATCGAAAAGCATAGTGGAAGATCTCCATTGCCCTGAGCTAATTTCTCCCAGTCAGTATAAATACCACTTTGGGTCCTTCCTAAAACAGGCTATTACCCTGGTGAGACTAAACTTCTCAACAAAGTATACATATAACAGAAAATGAATAGATGTTATCCGACTGAAAATCAGTAGATGGCAGCAGTAAAAGTACTTTTCTTTGAAGAGTACATGAGTACTAGAGCTCAGCAGGAATTCTGCTTAATGTGTAGCAATGGGAAAACTTTCATTCTTACTTTAGAGAAAAAGAGCTGTGTAATAAGAGCAAATAATTACTTATGACACATCTTAGTAAGATGTTTGAACTGTCAGTAAAATGGCAACTAGTGGTTAGCTTAGAGAAATGCAGAGTTACATCTTAAAGTCACTGAAATCGCCAAGCAAAGTGCATGATGCTAGGAATTATGCTGACCACATAGGAAAACACTAATATGGAGCTCACTGGTGATAGTTTAGAAGGAAGTTATATAGAAGAGTTCTTTTTTTTCCCAGTTAGGGGTACATACAGCGGAATGCGGTCCACTCTTATAGAAGAGTACGGAGCAGAAATGGTCCAGGAAAGAATAAAGGAGAAAGCACCTGCAGTCAGAAGCCCTAACAACAGATTTGAAATATATGCATCCCAACTAAGCAGCAGATGGTAAAGGATGTAATTTAACATTGATATTCAGAACCTTATGTGTTAATGATCATGATGAGAACAATGAGGATTTAAGGGAGGGAATTGTAAGAAGGATGGTGGATGTAAAGAGAGGCTTATATGCAAAAGCAACAACATCAAATACAATATAAATAATTTTCAGGATGCATGAGTGACATGAAATAGAGTCATTGTTTGTAAAAGGAAGTTTATTGCAGGTTTCAAATAATGTTTGTGGTACTAAACCAGCAGGACAAGGAGCAGGCTTGTTAGGATATAATCTACCCATAATTCCTGTGCTTGGGAAATTTTTTCAGGGCAAGTAAGATAATATATTATCACCTAAATTTTACCACACACTATTTTTGATTTCTGATTTCTACAAAATACTCTTGCATTTTAATCAGAAATAATGTGCTTCAGCTGAAGAACTGAATAACACAGTTAACGTGTAATTAATGTTAGCCAAATCTCCAGATATATAAGTTAGAAATGTAGTTGCCTGCTTGCAGCCATAGTACTTGTACTATAAAAGAATTCAACAATCTATCCTCACAAGGGAATTAGGAACAAAATGACAGTAATAAATTTAATTATGTGGCAAAACATTAATGAATACCTCCTGAATACCAAGTTAAACACCTCATACCTGAGCTATGAGATGGATTTCAAATTATTTTCACAAAATGTACTTATGAACTCTTTCTGATGCTACCTAGTGTAAACTCCAGGGATGGTGATAATAATAGTAATAGTAGTAATAATAATAGTAATAATAATAATAATTATAATAATACAATAAATCCCTCCCCCCACAGCCGATTAACTTGAAAATTAATGTAACTCACGTTGTTGTTGTTGTTTGTCTTTTGGCTTTTTTCCCGGTAAGGGGTCGCCACAGCTGAACTCCAGTCCGCTAATGACTGGCAGTAGATTTTTACGAAACGCCGAGGTGCCAGCTCGACGCCCAACCTTCAACTAAGACATGCCCATTTACGCATGCATGTCTTTTGAAAGCTACCCAACCACGTGGAGGACATGCAGACTCCACACAGAAGGCATTCCCAAGCCAAGCATCGAACGGAAGAACCTCTTGCTCTGAGGTAACAACGCTACCGCCGTACCACCGCAGTATTAATGTAACTCACGTAAATGCCTTATATATTATAGTACTATAGTACTAATATATAGTACATATAAGCTAAAGCAAGATTTACACACTGATTCTGTCCATTACAGACTTAAGTGCTTCACCTGGTCTGTATTTTCGATTTCCCATCCGCTGGTCCAGGTTTCTCTTGAATAGAGTTAAGGAAGAACTATTCCAGAGAAGGAGAATTCCCTCTGTCCCTCCAACATGTCCTATTTATTTCACAGAGCTTAAATCCCTAGAATGAGTAATTCTAATGCCACAGAGTTTAAATCCCTAGAATGAGTAATTCTGATGCTATTCATTTTGTGGATATGCAAAAGGTTCATGAGAGTGGAATCCAGTATTGTTATTATTGTAACAGATTATTACAGCCATTATTGTATTAATATTATTATATTTTACTATTAATTGATACTTTTAAATTTCAGTTTCTTAAGCTTGTTCTTTATTATTTCACCCTGCCACTATAAGGATTATGTCTGCTTACTTTTCAACTCTGATCTGTAAAATGTTATGTGGTAGTTCAGAAAAGATCAGGTATCATAAATATAAATATGAATACATAGGTGTTTTTGAGTCTTCTATTAAACTATTTCAGCTGTTGCTAAAAGTACCATCATGCCTTGCTCTGCTGTGCTTTGCTGCCTCATTATAACAATTCTCTCAATGACCTGATGTACATAGGCTTAAAACATGAAAAGTCCATCACTGCCACTTCTAGATGGAAGTGGGGCTGTGTGTTGAGTAATCTTGTTCTGACATAGTACTGTGTTACCTTTTGCATTAACTGTCCACATACTGATCAGTCCCTGTGTCTTTAGAGCACCAGTGACTGAGAATGACTGTAGGCTCATTGATCGGAGCACATCCTTTTATTATATTACATTGCACTTGTAGAATTTTATACACCATGCAACTGATACTGTAATGCCTGGGGTGGGATACCCAGGGATATACTGATGTGGCATGCTTTAGTCACAAGGTTAAACAATAAATGACCAAATTTCCAACTGCTGGAGCTGGTGGAGAGGACAGGTATGTCTAGCCTGGGTAAATGGAGTGTGCTGAAATGGGCAGATCCCTCACTGGACCCTGATAGAGGACAGGCAGAAAAACAAAGCAGGATTTGTCATGCAGATAGGGATGAAGTGATTTAGGCTTTATATGGACCCTGGGTGGACACATCTTTGAGCAGTAAGTCATTGCCATTCCAGCCTAAACTGAATAAGGTCAGTGTACCTGGGGAGGGGTTTGTAGAAAAAGCTCTGGTGCACTGGTCAGCAGACATAATGCTGACACTTCTGCTTTCACTCTGTACCTCCCTCCCAGGCTGACAAGTGGATCATCAACTGAGGGAGATAATACCATTGTAACCTGAGTTACCCAGTCCACTTTCCCCATCTGTCGATTGGTACCATAGAAGGATATTTCATTTATAGTTTGCTTGGTATAATTTTTGTTAATATTTTATTTTGCTACAGTATTCAGCAGCAAATAAGGTAGTTCAGATGCCCCCCCCCCCCAACACACACACTCACAGTTTTAATGTTTTATACTTTAAAAAATGTATCTGACTTTCTACTTTTGCTAGCTTTTTAATTTGATTCCTCGACCAATTTTCTCCCACAGATATCTCTTTTTCTCAGTTTTTGTCAGCACCTTAACACACTCAATTACACATCTTTGGGTCTTTAGGAAAACTAGGAAAACACTACCCATTTCTATTTATAATATGGGAAGTGAGTTACACTTCCCTTTCTGAGTTCTGCCTGCATCTTTGTGCTATATAAAGAATTTATTGTAAGGCAATAGTGGAAGAAAACATTATAATTATGTGAATCACTGGTACGTATGTATTATCGCAACCAGATTTGTAACGCTGTCTAACTCCTAATGTTTTCTTGAAAGGAGTGAACGTTTGAGTAAGGTGGTGTCTGTTGAATCCTACCGATAGGTTTTGCCGGTTAAACATAAGCAGGAAGAAGAAACGGAAGCCGGACTTTGCAGCCAACTGCGAGAGGGACAAATATTTCTTCATGCATGCATTTCTTTTTAAAGACAGCGCGTAGAACCATGTGCTCTATTACACTGACCACAGATTCAGGCGACTGTGATCCTCAATGTGTTTTAAACAGGATATGGAAAGTCAATCTCCTTCTTAAGGCTTTTTGTGAAAGTGCACAAACTGTACGGTACTTTCCTAATAGTATCTTTGACATCAGTTTAACACCAATGTGGCTTTTCTGTTTTTCTGTTTGGCGTACCAAGCAGCTCAGCCTTCAGATTATTAGCATCCAGTCTGGAGTCCTGCTTTCTGCTGCTGTAAAGCACTCTGAATGGTAGGTTAACATCAGTCTTACACACCGCTATCCCGTCGAGGAGGATTTCAGTCTTGTTTTCTGTTTCAGAGTGAAAGTGATGAGATGCTGTGGAAAACTAAAGTTAACTTACCATTCCAATTTGTTGTTTACAAGAGCAGAAAGCAGGAGTGCAGACTTGAGACTAATATCTGAAGAGTGAGCTGCTCGCTGAATTCACCTCTTGACATCTTTAAAGCACGCTACCCGCAAAGTCTAAAATTTTAACCCTTAATCATCTTACAAACCCACCACTGATATCCTAGAAGAGTTTTTAACAGTTCACCCTTCCCGATTACACTTATTTGTTGTAGTTTTAGTAAAAGAGAAGAAAGTATACCATGTCGCAAAATCTGGTTGCGATAATACGTTAAGTACCAAATCACCCAAGATATTGTAGGATAATATAGAGAGAAATGTAGAACTGAAATAATCTGAGGTGTCAGTGTGTGTGTGTGTGTGTGTGTGTGTGTGTGTGTGTGTGTGTGTGTGTGTGTGTGTGTGTGTGTGTGTGTGTGTACATGTAGCAGCAATGCACTGCTGTTTCACAATGTTCAAAGAAAGTATAACTATTATCAAGCAGGCTGCTTCTGAATACAGAACACTTTGAGGTAATAAAGTACATTTTTTATTTGTTTTTCTTCCTCTGGCTCCAACGATCATCCACTGGTCACCTATTGGACACTTAATTTACACAATGCTGATTACCTTCATAGTCTGACACCTGTCACTGCAGTAAAAGGATAAAGTTACTTAACACCATATAGTGAGGCGAAAGTTACTTTATAATAACAGATTGAAGTGAAAGTGCAGAAATATCTGACAGCAGAATCAAGCAAGATTCAACCACAGAAAGCCGGTCAAAAAAATAAACCTTCTTGTAAACACCTTTCTAAATTTTCCTTTATTAATCCATCATCACAAACATGCGGATATAAAAATGCAATATCATTGAAGACCATATAATGAGGTAAAAAGTATTGCACAATGGCAGTTGTAATGTAGGCAAGTAATCATTCAGCACTTCAGTAAAATTGGATCAATGCCAGAAAGATTTATTTCAGATGAAAGGCTAATATATCAGGATACGAAGAACAGAAGGGTTTAAGGTTTAGAAGCGATGGTGCAAAAAACATCCAACTTTAAGCAATTAGCAGTCAAGGAGATACTTTACGAGTACACTTAATTAATGAAAGATCATTCTCCTGTACCATTTAAGCTCTTTGTCACTATCATAAACTTTATAGCTGTTACCCAGCTTTCTCTGCTGTTAGAGCAAGAGTCCAAAATGACATCACCAGGCATATCAAAGCAGTTTAGAACTGTTCTTCCTTTGAAGATAACCTTCCTGCTGCTACTGCCATAGAGCAAACATCTAACTGATATCAGGACTCAGTTTTTAATCCAGGAAATATAATTCTGGCAGTCAATCCCCAGATGAAGCAACTGTATTACCCAACCACCACTTCTAAGTCTTCTGTCTGTCCATCTTCTTGGGCTCTTGTAGAATTGTCCAGTAATATCTGTGGACCAGCATTAGACATGTATATTTTGCTGTTATATGTAAGTGTGCACGTGTTAGAAAATCTGTACCGAACCCTTTCAGTTACATAAAGCTTTTAAGTCTGCACACCTCTTACTACCTCTAATCTAACCTGTACTACATAGGGATGTATGTTATTTCTTCCTGTATGGGTGTGTTTTGCTCCCTGCCAATCACACCACCTGACTATTCACTATATTTGATTTTAAGTCTTATAGCTTTGTGGCTAATCAGACGACATACACAGACATGTATGCTATATTCTTCACATCTTTAAATGTCTGCTGGCTTAGTATATGCAGGTTCTATATGTCTCTGAATATCCTTATAGTTATATTCTGTAATTCTGGATATGGCTATAATTATACATCCTAGTTATTTATTTCAGTGTTTGTTTGTTTGTTAGTGCATGGCTACCTGAGTCATCTGGTTATAGCTCATTTTCAGTCAAGGCACAGGGAGAAATGCTCTAAGATCCTGAAGAGTTGCTAACAATGACAATTTTATATGTATGATGCACTCTTATTTATTTGGTCCTCCACAGGCATATATTAGGATAGTACACTTCTAGGTAACGCTGTGTCATATGTTCTGATTTGTTTACCTATCCCATTTATTTGCAGTTTGCATTTTTCATCCTGATTACTTTTGAACTTACCAAAACAGCTATTCAGCTTGTCTGGTTAAATAAAATAAACAAGTTGGTAAGTAAATTAAAGCTGCTGGGGCAGTCACATGGGTTATGTAGCAATGTATTGTCTGATACCACTAGGGTTGCCACCTTTCCAAATGCCCAAAGTGGGACATTTGTGCTACAAACATCAGATTTTGCAGGGCAAAACATACCCATGGCCAGTACAAAGGACAGAACTTCAGTTTTTTGCCTGAATAAAAGTCTATTCTTGTAGCATTTTAGTTCCGTATTCTGTTTCTTATAACATTTAGGTGTTTCAGATACAGAATAACTGTTTTATGCAACTATGACATAAAATATAGAAAATAATTTTGTCCTAAAATCTCAGGACATTTGCCATTTTTTCACATTTTTTGCAGGACACAACTGCCCAAAGAGTGACTGTCCCTCGCAAAGTGGGACAGGTGGTAACCCTAGATACCACTAGTGGCAGAACTGTCAGTGCTACTGTCTGGTGTCTGTGCTCCTTACAGGTGGACTCACCTAGATCACGCAATGGAATGATGTAAACAGGAGGGAACTGATAATGTGACTTAAATGATACTACTGATGTAGGTGGCGACTGTCAGCATCAGGATATCAATTGCAGCTCGTATGGAAAACAGAGCCATCAGTTTGTCAGGGGGAGGTGTGCCTTCTATCAGAACAGAAGGCTGTAAATGCATGCCAGTTGCTGAGTCATGCTAATTGTAGAATACAGATAATTCCTTTCCTTGCTTCAGGTACCTATTATTACCACAGGTAGGGATAATGTGTCTGCAAAACTGCACTCTGACTACCTCCTATATTTTTTGTTAAAATATGATACAGAAATATGTATACCGGTAAAACTGATTTGGACTCCAAATGGCTGTATGTGAATACTAATAACCAGAGTTTTACAGAGCCATCCAGCATTGATACTCTTTTGCATTCTTGAAAATATCCCATCCTTAGTTTCATGGCATAAAATATGATGATGATGATGATGATGATGGTGAACTTTATCCATCTTTGCTTGGCCTCCTTGCAAAACTCCAGATTATCTTCACTCACACCAAAGCCAGCTATGTATATGGAAATGATTCATTGTTAGATGAGATATTAACTGTGAACACTGATGTCTGTCTACTGACTGGTCTTGTTGTCTCCCAGTTTAGAGTGTTTATTTTATTTAACATTTGTTTACTGGGAAAGTCTGACTTGGAATAAAGCCAGTTTTCAGCAGAGGCCCAGGGAGAAACACTCCAGACACATCTTTGAAACATGGGAGGAAACCCACACGAATGCAGGAAGGACATGCAGACTCCGCACAGAAAGCATTCCAGCCAAGAATCAAACTAGAGAACCTCTTGCTGTGAGGCAACAACTGTACCGCTGCACCACTGCAGCATCCATTTACTGTACAGGTCTCCATACCTTCTAATTTAAGACAAGAATGTAAAGTACACCCATGTACTACACATCCTTTATTCTCTGTAACCCATACCCTGCACTTGCACTTCAAGCGACAGACTAGGATCCATTCGATCCGACTGCAGTACAGCTCCAGGATGCATCTTAACCATTCTCAGCCCATGGCAGAATAAATGCTTCACCTTAATAAAAAAATAATTTGTGGCCACTCAATCTGCGGGACTGCTGTCCTACTAAGCAAAGCACACCAGTTAAATGACTAAATTTATATCACCTATAAAGTATCCAACATACTTATGCATCAGGTCACTTCCAGTGAAATAAGACACCAAGAGTAATATGCAAACTGGGATAGCCAAACCCTGTTTTACAGAAAAAATAATCCACCTATTCCTAAAAAAATTCTTCTTTCTATATTTAGACTAATTAAGAAATCTGTTAAACATTTCCTTTGGCTTCCTGGTTCGAGCATTAATGTGAGACAATGAAAACAGTAAAATGCCTGTCCAAACTTGTGCTGTGTATTCTGCTCTTTAAAGAAAACTTCACCCAGAAACTAAAAAAAGACAAATGTTTCCTTTTATTTATTTGCATTTGTTAACCACATTGGAGCACTGGCCGCTTAAGTGACTTGCTCAGAATCACACAGTATGGAAATGGAGTCTGAGAGAGAATCAAACTATGGAGCGCAAGAAGGAGTTTGGGATCTTCTGTGCCGTACTGATGTTTAATTAACACTCTATTGTTATACATCAAAGCAGCCTGATGAGAACTATGACAAGGTCCAACTGCAGTAAACCAGGTCTTTTATTTCTGCATTTATAATAACAGCACTATGAATAACTGGCTTCTTAGACTGTCTCTGGACTCAGAAACGACATTTCTTTTTTACTCACTCTAATCTGTGCTTACTTTTATCTGCTAAAACAGTGGAGCATTTTAACTTTGCTCTAGATGAATAGCTGTGCTACAGGATATTGTCATTTATGGCGATTTGCATGGTTTCCCCTGCACTAAATTAATTACATGTCAACCCTAGCAGCTCTGCTTCGTTGTCTGTAACTGACAGGTAATTCCTAGCCCAATTTTCTGCAGTAGTCCTGACATTTTGGAAAGTCATGTTAACTTCTTTTCCCGGTATTTCCTTTAACTTAGAATTTGCCTGTAATTCTCCATTCATTTGGCATGAAGTCTGACTGGAGGCTATGCTTAAATAGTGACTCCAGTGGTCCTAATAGGTTATGTTTCATCCTATTTAGGTGGTATCCTGGGATATTATCAAGGCCCATTGATGCTGTGTTTTTGGCCTTGGAGAGTGTTTTGGGATCTGTCCCTAGTGATGGTTGGGGGTGTTATGTTCGATGGCATTTCTTGAGGGGTGACGGGGGGAGTAGATTTGCTGCATGTTCTGGCTCTGTGTAGGTTGTTCTATTCACAGTGAGGTTACAGACATAGCTAAAGATAGTCTTTTGGCTGTCTTGGCCTGGGAGGTTATTTTACCTCAAAACTGACTTTAATAGATGTAATTTCCCTTTTGAGTTGTTTGTTTAGATTGGTCGCTGTATTTCCTGACTTTTGTTATAACGTTCTTTTACTATGTGGCCACTGTTGTTGCTGTACATATGTAAGACAGATGAAAGTATGTTTAGTCACTAGAATTTTCATATGTTTTAGCATTGTTCATTTCATTATGTGCTATTCAGAGCAAAAAAGTGCATCTTTCACTTTTTACTTGATGATGTTATTTGGATAAGATAATCCATAATTTTAAAACAAGGATAGCTGAACATCTCAGTGAGGTTTGAACCAAAGTATTGACTAACGCTTTTCATAAACAATATTCAAGTGGCACATCTGTGTAATTTATATGTTATTACTTTATACAGCTCACCCACATGAAAGTGAAACTTAATACTGAAAGGTGTCATAGTAAATCTGTAGGCAGGAAATGTAATTATGAGGTGACATGGTGACATCAAGTGGTTGTCTGGAAGGACTGCAATGAATTTCCTATTAAGTGTGTTGTTTAATTGTGAGTCACACAGGTTTTGTGTAAATATCAAAAGCAGAGTCCCGGTTATTGTTTCACGAAGAGGCAAAAAATGTGAAATTGGTTGAGATATTGTTTCTTATCTAAACATCTGCTTCAACTGGTATGAATTTGAATAGGTGCTTCTTTATACAGCTGTGTGTTGTTGATGTCTTTGCTTTTTCAGAACAGGCTATTCCCCTTGCCTCATCTCACCCACATTAAGTTACAACCTTTTTAATTTGTCAAAATTGGTTTCAGAGAAGCCAGCTCCATGGCATACAAGTAAAAAGCCCTGAATGTGCCTTGGGCGATCTGAGTACTATTAGCAGTTCAGATGCATTTAGGAGCTGGCCAAAGAGGATGAGAGTGAGTGTAACTACCAACTTGCCCATCCTAGGGGGAGTAAGACAAATCAATTTACCACATGGGTGACATATAACAGAAGTACTAGAAGTTCATTTAGTGGTAGGCCTACCAAGCCCATGCTGTCATTAGTGTGTGTTGCACTATGCAACCAGGGGGAAATCGGCATGACAGGCCCAACTCTTCTCAGGAGACAGTGATCACAGTAATCTGAGGAGATATTGAAGGAGGAGAAGGTGCTCCCAGGCAGAGGTGGTAGGCCACCCTCAAGGCCTGTTGTCCCAATTTCTACCACCTAACTCTTGCTCGGGAACAGAAAACTGATTGGGATTCCTAGGTAGGAACAAACCAGCCATTGGGCTTTCACCTAACCTGGGGATTCCTGGTCCTCATACCCCAAGAACAAATGGGCCAATTTGGTACAAGTAAAGGAGCCATCAGGCAGGGTCTCAAGGATGGGTGAAGCAGTTAAAAGTAATAATTTTCTACAGAATAACTTAGCATTAGGCATTCCAGAACAATAACAATATTGCTTGGGATCAGCACTAGACTTAAAAAGTTTCAACCTGACTGAAATGCCATTCAGAAATTTATTTTATTTACCTTTTTATTTATTTTTTATTCGCTTTTCAGGGAAGACCTGAGGTGATTAGAGTAAATGTTGCCAGTACACAGGGGTAGTTCCCCTGCTCTTTTCATTGTGAGGGGGACATTTGTCTTGTTGCACTTCCTGCTTCTGTTTCTGGTGTGGAGGCTGCTCAGAGAAGTAGGGAGTTACAGCAATGGAGTGAAGAGAGTTGTTTGGTAGTGATTTGGAGCAGAAGAAGGTGGCTGAGCCTTCAAATCAGTTTAAAAATGTTGTGAGAGATGAAGAAATAAGAGAAGGTATTCAAGCCTTCTACTGCTGTGTCTGAGGTTAGAAAATCAAGAAAGAAGGCATATATGCCGTCCAATGGAGTTCCAGTGGTTGGAAGTGATATTAGGAAGACAACTGAGTCTTTTATGGATATTTCTGAAACAGTGGAAAGGTGCATAGTTGGAGAAAAGGCAGCCGACCCTTTTCCAGATTCCGAATAGATTTTCCAGCAACAGCTATGCCAGGAAGAGAACCAGCGTGATGAAGGATGTGTTATAACTCAGCAGGTTGGGAGGGTTGCAAGATGTTTTCTTAGAGAAATTATGTAAGAAAAGTGAGACTGAGAGTGGCAATGATGTAGGGTGGAGAGATATAACGGACAAAGTTCAAAACAAAAGAAGTACTTTTGATACAAAAAAACAGAAGAGAGTAAGACAAAAACTTATGCTGATATGGTTAAAGAAAAAGGAAAAAAAAGGAACATCAGGAAAAGAAACTGCTACGAAACAAATAATTAATTATACTGCTAGCATTTTTTCCAAGGAAGAAAGAGAAACAGAAAAATATAAAGTATGGGACAATGTTATTTCACCTGTCAGAACTTCTCCAGCAGAGGTAAGAGCTTTCATTGATATAAGTAAAGAAATGTTTTGTCATTAATTTTTAAAAACGGTCAGGCAATGAAAAAATATTTGAGTCAATATGAAAATAAGAAAGACAGTACTCAGTGGAATGCTTATATAATGAAAGCTTTCCTCAGATAAACTAAGAAGAAAATTCATGTTCAATTTAGAACAGAAATTGAAAATGAAACTTTGAAAAGACTTATAAACAGCCTATGCAAAGATGTATTGGACATTTCTAAAGTTTTCAACAATAGAGGATTATGGACTGGAGGATGGGATTGTAATGTTGTACTAAAAATGGAAAATGATGAAATCATTCATATCCTTAGTATAAATATAGGGTCATAGGTGTGTATTAGGCTAATGGCCCTGGAGCCTTTACAAGCCTAGAACATAGGATTACCCTGGCATCGTGCCTCCCAACTTTAGTTCCTAGTGCCTCTGTCGAGTAGAGCCATTGGAGTGATCCGTGGGGTGGATTTTCTATTTCCCATCCACTCATCAAGATTTCTCTTGAAGAGGGCCAGTGAGGTGCTCTGCTTGACATGTGTGGGAAGTCTCTTCCATAGCATGGGCAGTCTCTGGGTTATGAACCTGTCCCTCCAGCACGTTCTGTTGATTGTGGTAATGAGGTTGAGGTCTCTGGAGCGTGTGGTGTGAAGGGATTGGGATTTCTTTAGATGTAGCATTTCTAACAGAGCTGGGTCAGACATGGCTTTGTAAGTCAAGCAGAGATCGCCTCTAAGTAGGTGATTTGAGACAGCGAATAGTTGGAGTTTTTTGAGACTGTCCATATAGGAGAAGTGTTTAAAGCCTAGGATCCTCTTTGTGAGGTATTTTTGTGGCCTCTCCAGTTGTTGCAGGTGTCTAGTTGAGGCACATGCCAAATGGGGAATTGTACTCGAATTTTGGCCTAATGAGAGAAGAGTAGACAGAGACAATGACATCTTTCTTCTTGGATGCAAAACCCTTAGTAATGAGATGTGCCACATAGAAGGACTTTCTGACCACAATAGCAACGTGGTGGTCAAAAGAGAGGTTGCTATCAACCTGTGTTCTCAGCTATCTTATAACACCTTCTGTGTTCAGTGGGCTACCATCAATGTGGAAATTCAAGGGAACCGGGTTTTTCCCAAAGGGGATGAAGATACATTTTTTGGCATTGAGCTTAAGGCCATGGTTCTGACACCATTCGTTGGTCTCATTGAGGGCTTTCTGTAGGATGTTAGCATCACTTGGGGAGTTAATAATAGCTCCCAACTTGCAATCATCTGCAAAATGTGTCAGCCAGAGTCCCTTCGTGTTGGCATGGACTTCAGAGAAGTAGATACCAAGCAGGAGAGGACCCAGGACCAAACCTTGTGGGACTCCACTCGTGACTGGTCAGCAGTGTGACTTGGAGTCACCTACTTTCACACTGTGGGTTCTACCTGTGAGCCAGCTTTCAACCCACCTAGTGATATAGCAGTTGATGCCTAGCTTAGTAAGTTTTCCTATGATTCCTGAGTGGGGAATGGTATCAAATGCCTTGGCCAGATCAAGGTAGGCTGTATGAACAGCCTTACCTTCATCCACAGCTCTGGTGACTGACTTAAAGAAGTCGACCAAGTTGAGCAGGCATGATCGACACTTCACAAAACCAAACTGTATAGGATCCAGAGTTTGGAGATTCCCTATATCCTTGTTTATTAGGTCCATGATGATACTTTCCATAGCTTTGCATATCAGACTCGTCAGGCTAATGGGGTGATAGCTCCCAGGGTCTGTAGTCACTCCTCCTTTGTGGAGAGGGATGACTGTAGCAGTGCAACATTCGGTGGGGACAAAGCCTGAGGTGAGGCTGTGATTGAACAGGGCACACAGGTGAGGTGCCAGTTCACTCTGTAGATCATGTAGAACACAGCCAGGGATACTGCCAGGTCCCATAGAAGCTGTATTATTGGCCTTGGACAGTGCTGTTTTAACCTGTGCAGCAGTAATACTGGGTGCCTGGGAATCTACTGGTATTGTGATTGGTCCTTTGGGGGGGGGGGGTAAAGTTGGCACTGAATCTGTCGGCCAGTATATTGGCAATATCTGTTGGCTCTGTATAGGAGGTACCATTGTGCAGCAGCTCAGAGCAAATCTGGCTATTGCCATGGAGATTCTTTACATAACAATAGAAGGCCTTGTGGTTTGTCTTCACTATCTGCTGCAATTCTGTTTTCATAGCTAGCTTTAGAGGATTTGATGAGGGAGCTCAACCTTTTGTTGAGGCTGATAAGGGAGTTTTTCTAGTCTTGGGACTTCACCTTATTCCGCATCAGTTTCCTCCTTCTGTTGTAGAGTTTGTTTATGGCAGGGGACCACTAGATTGGCTTCCTTTTTTTGAGGAGTGCGTATTAGTTCTATTGGGTATGGCGAGATCAATGGATTTGTGTACATGTTCGTACAGTGCATTGGTGTATGATTTGGCAGTCATTCAACTGTTCCCCATTTGCATGGGTGCTGTGAAGTTAGCAGCCTCTGTTTTTAGGAGCCAAAAGTTAGCTTTGGAGAAGTTTTCCATGGTGGTTATCTTTGTTGGGGGGTGGGAGGGATGTGGATTTCCAAGGTGATTAGCTTGTGATCAGATCTAACCAGAGAGGATTTGACTATTGGTGTAGACCAACGGTCGCCCATGTTAGTAATGACCAGGTCAAGGATGTTGCTACCTCTAGTAGGGGTAAGAATGAGCTGGTCCAGGGCATTGGAATTAATGAATTCCAGCAAGTATATTGGTACATGAGGAGTTTTCCCAGTTAATAGAGGGGTAGTTAAAGTCGCCAGTATGAGAGTGTTAGGTTGGACCCTAATATTCTCCAAGGTGCTTAGGAATGTGGAGTGTGGATCTTGGGACATGGTTGGGGACCTATAGCAGGTTACAACCTAAATCGCTGCCTTACCCAATGTTAGCAGCACCTGAAGTATCTCAGATGTGTTATGTTGGGCTACCAGTTTGGAGGTGTGCGCATCCTTTATGAGTATGGAAACACTACTGCCTTTGGAGCTTTTGTCCAAGTTCTCGGGCTAAAGGTGTGGAATGAGTTGTAGCCTGGTAGTGCAGGGGTGCTCTCTGCTGCCTTGGACCAGGTCTCTGTTACAGCACTAATGTTGATGTTCTCCATTTTAAGGAGTGTTTCAAGTGAGTGCATTTTGAGATTTAGACTTCTAACATTGGGCAGCATGACCCTCAAATTGCATTCGTTTGTAGCTGTTATGGTGGTAATTTGGTCTTTGGAACACCGCCTAAAAAAGGCACTATAGGGGTGGCAAAAGCCTTGACCAGTATCCGAAAGCCCAGGTGTGACAGATGCAGGTCATCTTTGGCAAAGCATCAAGGTCTGTCAATCATGTCATCCCAGGCAGACAGATACTGGATCCCCTTAGAATGACACCAGAAACTTACCCAATTGTTGAAGTCAATCATTTTCTGCTTATGCTGTGGTATCATTCTGGGTGATGGTAGGATGAGCTCCTCCATGTCTCTTTTCATGTAGTCCAGGGAGGTACATCTCAGGTCATTCACACTCACATGTACAATGACAGAGTCATATTTGTACCTGTTGTTGAGGGACCTGAGTGTGTGCATTATGTGGTGGATCCTGGTGCCTGACAGGCAGCTGACTGTTACTTTCTCCTTATTCAGCCTAGTGAGTGGGACATCAGTGTGCCTCACTATCGAGTCACCTATGACTAGTGTGTTGGGCATGCTGTTTTGCATCAGGGGCTTTGGTTGAGTGGCACACTGTTTAGGAGAGTTATGTGTCTCATGATTAGTGTTGTTTTGTGGTGGTCAAGTGCGTTTCTGCCTTGCAGGTCTCTGCTGTTTGGTTAGATTTTATTGAGACCCTTCATGGAGGTGGGTTTATGGTTTGTGTTTTTATGTGAAGGCAATGCTGGTGTGTGTTCTGGAGGGCTATGTGTTCCATGTGGTGTGGTGCAAGTGTTGACCTTCTCCTCTTGACCAGCTATTCCAGTCTTGGCTGGAGAGTGCGTGGCTTCCAATTTGGATATATAAGTGCATCTCTCACAAGTCTTAGCATTGGGAGAATGAGGAGAGGGTTGTCAGTGTACATGAGGCAGTTGCTACATTGCCTCAGGATGCCCAAATTCACCAGGTTAATAGGAGAAACCACAGGGAACTGAACTTTAGACATGCCTGGAGGGGTGGGCATTAATAAGTACTGGAGTTGTTTCCTTGTAGAACGTTTAGTGCTGGTAGCACTTTTGTGTACTACAATAATTGCTACACGAAGTCTGGTAAAGTGCTAAACTAACAAGCTAATAAATGTGCAGGACAGGAGAGAACTAGCAGATCTAAAGGAAAACTGAAAAGCAGACTTTGGCACTGCTCAGAAGCTTACAAACAGTCCTGGATACAGCACACTTCTGTCTGGACTAGATTAGTTACAGGAAAGGTGGGAAACAAGCGCATATGTGGGCTTTGAAACCCGAAAGTTGAAAGAGATGGAAAAACTGCCCAAATGGTCAATAAACTACAATTTCTGGGCCAAAAAACACTCCTCTTGTGGTAGATAGGGTACGTAGTACTTACCACTCCCACTGATAAGCTAGAAGGATTCCCTCCAACACAGAAAGGCTTGGGGGCTCAGACGCTTACAAACAGTCCTGGATATAGCAAATCTATACCTGGACTAGACTAGTTACAGAAATGGTGGGGAACAAGCGCAAACACGGGCTTTT
Source organism: Protopterus annectens (assembly GCF_019279795.1). NCBI lineage: Eukaryota > Metazoa > Chordata > Ceratodontiformes > Protopteridae > Protopterus > Protopterus annectens. Next base: position 1,149,271,834 of record NC_056728.1, on the reverse strand, counting down.
AAACCAGAAAGTTGAAAGAGATGGAAAAACTGCCCAAACAGCCAATAAACTACATTTTCTGGGCCAGAAACCACTCCTCTTGTGGTAGATAGATGGGCAAAAGGGTGTTAAATATTGGGGTCAACCCAAAACTTGTTTCTGCCGTAGAAAATCAGGTAATTTGTTTATTGAGTATACAAAAACAAAATGTTTTATATTTGGTGCGATAGGTCACAAAGCAAAAAAATGTAAGTTAAAATGTTATAAATTCTATAAGGTAGGTCATACATGGATAGATTGTAAAGAGGGGATAGTAGAAATACATGAAGCTACTGTGTCTGAATACATTCATGGTGTTACAGAAGTAGTAAGTGAAGAAGAACAGAGACAAAATCATGTAGAAAAAAATGATGATAAAGGTATGACACATAAAAAATAATAATTAAATATAGAAGAAAGTATTGAAGATAGTGACGAAGGAAATATTACCTGGAATATAGTAAAACAGAGAAAAATTCTATAAGTAAAGGAGTGAGAGAGAGAAAAAAATGCTGGATTAAACACAAAGGAAAAGAAGAAAGAAAAAGGGTGAAGCTTTTATTCTTTTTCCTTAGAACATTTTCCTAAATAGAAGTAATGGTAATTGCAGGATATTAGCTCTGAATGTTAATAGTTTTGAGAACATAGTTAAAAGAATAGCTATTACAGACAGGTGTAAAAATATGCTAGTGATGTAATTATACTAGAAGATACAATATTGTTAATGAAAGAAGAAAGATTTCAAACATAATACCAGTTGGGTAATGATATATTTTTATTTATTTATGTATGTATGTATTTATTTATTTATTTATTTATTTATTTATTTATTTATTTATTTATTTGTCTTTATTTACTGGGGAAAGTCCTTCTGGGTAATACCCATTTTCAGCGGAGGCCCAGGAAGAAAACTTCCATTTGTTTACATTGCATTATAATCAGTTCCAGTTAAACGCAGAGTAGTTACACTTCTATTTAGATTTATAACATATAGTAGTTACATTTATACATTCTTAGATTTTACAGAAGTAGACATTACTAAAGAAAAAGGCCATATACACTTAGTGGATTGTACAGGCAGCAATTATGTATAAAAGTTGTTTTGTCATGTCAGTGAGAGATTGAGAGTATTCTGTTTAAGGAGAGCATTTGATGAGTTTCATATGGTAAGCACCTTGTGATGCGCATATGCAGGACCAGGATTGGTTAAGATGCTGTTTAAGCAGTGGTTTAAAACTATTGAGTTTGTCCAAGAATTTTATTTGTGTGGGGATACTATTCCAAAGTTTAACAACATACTGGAAATAGAATGAGTCTCCTGCAGCATTATTTGGCATATTTTTGAGTAATAAGAATATGTTACTAGAAAGGAGGTCCCTTGATGGACAGTAGGGCAGTAAAAAGTGTTGTAGTGCAGGGCATTTTTCTGGATGATGAATGAGTTTGTGTGCTGTATTTAGTTCTGAATGTGTTAGGTAGTTGTGCAATTCAAGCCAGTTTAGTTGCTTAAAGTATGACAATGGTGGGTGCTATGAGAGAGATCGATGGCAAATTTAGCTATTTTATTGTAGCAAGGGGCAAGTTTCTTTCTTTGAGTATTGTTTATGTTTGTTCAGATAGGAGCAGTATATGAGACATTCAGCAGTAAGCAGGTGTTGGCTAGAGTTTTTCTTGCATTATGTATCTGTAAGGAATCCGTTGATCCTATAAATGGAGCCTAGTTTCTGGTGTGTAGATTTAATGGTGTGCAGTATATGCTGGTCATAGTTGAGACTGTCATCTATTATAATGCCTAGAAGTTTACTGTGAGTTACAGTTTCAATGACAGTATTATTTGCTGACTTTATGTTAAAACATTGCTTTTGATCTTGGCAACATTTTAGGGTAAAAAGATTTTCTTGGGATTGAATAGGAGGTTTGATTCTTTAATCCAAGTTTCTGCAGAGGAGAAAGATTTTGGGGTAATGTCTTGGAGCTTATTTATTGTTGAGGCTGCATATATTAATATTGAGTCATCTGCATACTGAACTAAACTATCATGGTGAGTGGAGGTGTAGAGGTCATTACTGTGTGTGTCTTTCGGCTTATCCCAGTTAGGGGTCGCCACAGCGGAACTCCGGTCCACTAATGTTTGGTAGTGGATTTTTACATGCCGAGTTACCAGCCCTGACACACAACCTTCAACAAAGGCACACCCTTTCACACATGCCTCCACAAAGAAGATGCTCTAGCTGAGAATCGAACAGGACGTCTTGCTGTGAGGCGACAACGCTACCACAGCACCACTACCACGGGCCCTGTAGAGGTTATTACTAAATATACAAAATAGGACAGAACCCAGGATAGATCCCTGATGGACACCTGTAGTAACTGATTGAAAGGATGAGTAGGTTTTTGCCATTTAATGGCTTATTGCCTTCCAGTAGTTAACTAAGAAACCACAAAAAGGAGTGTTGTGAAAGTCCTATTGAGGGGAGTCGAATGAGCAGTTGCTGGTGTGAGACGGTATCAAATGCCTCTGACAAGTGTAAGAACATGGTGGACACAAGCAGACCACTGTTTCTATGTTGGTTTATTATACTGGTAAAATGTAGCAGTGTAGTAGTGGTGCTGTGCTGAGGCCTAAAGCCGTGTTGTGTTTCTGAAAACAGGTTATTTGAGGTTAGGAATTGCATCAGCTGCATATGGATGCATTTCTCTAATATTTTGGAGAGGGAAGAAAGAATTGCTATTGGTCTGTAGTTATTAAACTCTGTAAATGTGCCTCTTTGTGCTGTGGTAAGATGTAGGATTTTTTCCACAGTGACGGGGTGTATCTTTCTGCTACAGACCTATTAATTACTATAGATGTAGGGAAGGCTATGACTTCTGTGGCCATTTTTGGGTTCTCTGATGGTAGTTGATCAACAACTACTGAAGCAGTTTTTAGTTTAAGGAACAACTTCATTATGAGCGAGGTGGGTATTGGACTAAAACTGAACAGCTGTGCATGGTTTCGGATGGACAGGGGTAGAGAGAGGATGGCAGGTGTATTAGTATCTAAGAGAGATAATACTGATTGTGTAAAGTAAGAATTAAACTGTGTGGGGATAGAGTCTGTCATATTGTCTGTTTTTGGAGAGGGAGTGGTTTATTTAGTGATGACCAAAAATGTTTGCGTTGTTTTGATGTTTGCCTTGTAGGTTGGTATGGTATGTCTGCTTGTCTTGTTTGATATGGAGTTTTGCAAGATATCTAAATTGCTGGAAGGCATTTTGAATTCTATTTTTGTACCATTTTTTCTAGGCTTTATCCATTTTTAATCACAAGTTTTTTTTTTGTTTGTTTATTTTGTTATCCATGGTGCAGGATTGGACTTTACTCTTTTATTACATACTGGTGCTAGATTATTTACGGTCTATAAGAATAAGTTATTAAAGTGTTCTACAGCAAATATACTGGAATATAGGTACACTGGAATTTCAGACAAGATTTATGTTCAGGAACAGCAATACTTATGAAAAAGACAATTAAGCTGCTTGATATGGCTATAATTCTAATGGGTAGGATTACAATTATTCATGCTAGATGGAGAGATAAAGTCTATACAATAATTGCATTATTTGCATATATAACTAGTAAAGAAAGAGAAGAAAGAGAAAAGATAAAATGGAAAAAAAGAGAAGATATGTTTTCCTTAATATTGAATAAGATTGCTACTAATATGGAAGCTATTATAATAGGTGACCTCAGTTGTAACTCGAGAAACATAAAGAAGGGAATGATGTAAAAAAGTTGTAGAAATTCTGAAATATGGGAAATTAATAATATGGAAGAACAATTCATGGACATATAGTAGAGGAATATATAGATAGACTATTTTTTTTTTGCTTTCAGAAGGATGTGAAATGAAAAATGAAGGTACATTTGACACAGGTTTTTCAGATCATAAAGCTGTCTGGATAGAATTCAGAGACATAATTAGTAATGTTAAGACAGGAAAAGGTCTAAAAGAATTAATGAAGTAGACTGGGTAGGTGAGGGTGAAAAAAGAAAGTTAGAATTATGGGAAGATCACATAAGTATGCAACAGTTCTATAAAAATTGGTCTGAATGGTGGATATCCTTTAAGAATAAATATAAAAAAATGTTATCAAGGATGGCAAGTTAAAAAGAGACAGGAAGTAAAGAGAGTTATAGTAAGTTAAACGAAGAACTTCCTAAAACTTAGAAAGGAATGAAAATAAATATTTTAAGAAAGAGCAAAAGTTATATGCAATGAGTCAAGAAAAAAAAATCTGTTGTATAAACAAAGATATTTCCTACAAGATAAAAAAAAAGAGATAGCTCCTTATTTAAATAAAATAGTTAAGGAAAATACTATAATGAAAGAATTAATAGACAAAAAAGGGATAGTACAAAAAGACTAAACATATAACATGTATTGTATAATGTATAAAAGATTTATTTAAATATATTATTAACCGGGAAAAGCCGGAAGACATAACAACATTATTTAAAGAGATTATTACCTAAGATTAGAAGAATTGTGTAAGTAAATAAACATACAGCAGTGGGTCCAGATAGCTTAGAATCTCAAATGTATAAGAACATGAAAATAAGTCAAAAGATGTATTTCATAGAAGTATTAAACAAGTGGTTTAATGAAGGATTTAAGTATAAGGAATTATTTAGTAGGATTTTTAAATTTGTATGGAAAAATATGAGAAAAAAGATATAAGAAGTTGGAAGCCTATTGTTTTGAATAATACTGATTATAAAATCTTTATGAAAATGTTACAGAAAATAATGGAATCAAAACTTAAGAATATTCTGTTAGATTCAATGGTTCCCATTCAGAAGCCTGAAACATCATAAGCCTGAAAATCAAAATCCTGAAACCAAAAGCCTGAAAATTCAGAATCCTGAAAACTCAAAATCCTGAAAGCCCAAAATCCTGAAAGACCAAAATCCTGAAACTCAAAATCCTGAAAACACAAATAATGCTAATATGTCACTATAAAGACACTAATATCTACCAACTGACCCTGACCCTAACCCTAACCCTAAGGTCCGTCACTATCGCACACTCACCTGACCCGCACCTAACCCTAACTCACTTAAACCGCCTAACCCCAATATTTGTCACTATTGCATACATGCCTAACCTGCGCCCTAACCCTAACTCACTTAAACCGCCCCTAACCCTAAAATAAAACCAACCGCACACTTACCTGACCCCAACGCATGACCTAATACCACAGGGCTAACAATAGCAAAGCCACAATGACATCAGTATGTCTATTTTGTGTTTTCAGGATTTTGAGTTTCAGGATTTTGGTCTTTCAGGATTTTGGGCTTTCAGGATTTTGAGTTTTCAGGATTCTGAATTTTCAGGCTTTTGGTTTCAGGATTTTGATTTTCAGGCTTATGATGTTTCAGGCTTCTGAATGAGAACCGATTCAATATATAGTGTTAAAGAAGAGGATGTCAAGAATTATTAATGATTTTTAGAGAAATTGAAGCTGACATACTAGACAAGAAAAGACTTTAATTATTGTAGGAGATCTAAGCAAAGCTTTTGACACTATAACACAATATGCTATGGGATATATTCAGAGCTTATAATTTAAATGAAAAAATAAAAAATATGTGTGTGTGTGTTATAGCATATAGACAAACAACGTTCTCAGTAGAAAAACCACTTTAATGTGAAGAGCAAAGCTTTCGGATAAAATCCTTTATCAATACTTTATCAATACTTTATAGCGTGGGTTATTGCTATATCGTTTCACTACATGTATTTCAAGTTGAACATGCCATATGACTATGTGGAGAAACTTGAGATAAACTGTTTTGAAATGTATTATATTACTTTTGTATTCCATACATGAATAAAAAGAGCATTAAGATGTCATAGTGCATAAGCAGCTAGGATATGAAACTGAAAGCTGTAATTTGGGACGATATGGAAACCTTGTGTTTTAACAAACTTACTTTTGATATTCATTATGAAAAAAAAAAGTTTTCTTTAGCTAAGAACGTTTTACTTTCTGTCAGCAAAGAAAAATATATTCTTTACAATCCCGGATGGATGTATGCCCTGATAATGTATAAAAAGGGCAAATTTTAAGTTATACACATTCAGGATAAAAGGAGAAGAAGAAGTCCTTTATCATCATCTGGAGTTCTTAGTTGTTTCCTAGAAACAGATTAATAAATTAGAAAAGTATTTGAATCCAGAAAGAAGCAAACATTTCATTTTAGATTAGAAAAGTGTAGTACAACTACAAATTTTTGTTTAAAAACTATTGGAATTTGGGTTGTGAAAGCAATTGCAGGAAGGTTTTGATGTGTTATCAAATTAGTTACATTTATAAATACTATGTTTGCACATAAGAAAAACAGAACTATGTATTGTAATAAAGCAGAATTAATCAACAGGCTTTTTTAACAGTAACCAATTTCAGTCCAGTGGTAAAGGCATTTTTAACTGATCATGTAAGAATTAATTGGTTGGCTTTCCTTCTAGATAAGTAAAGTATGAGGGTTTGCCAAACGAAGATTTTACAAAGCACCTTGCTAACACCTGTCTTACTGTAAAAAAGAGTAACTGTACTATGAAAAGAAAAGGGCTGCACACAAATGCAGGCTTGTGTACATGAGTGCATGCACACACACACACACACACACACACACACACACACACACACACGCACACACACATGAGCACACGCGCGCGCACACACACACACACACACACACACACACACACACACACACAGGCACGCAGACACACGCGTGCACACACACACACACACACATACGCACGTACGCAGACACACACGAGCACACGCGCACACACACACACACACAGGCACGCAGACACACGCGCGTGTGCACACACACACACACACACACACACACACACACACAAGTTTTCTTTCAGTTTTTAAATTGTAGTTTTTTTACACTGCATGAAAGCAAGCTGCATAATTCTTTGGCTAAGTCATTTTCTTGGAAGTGTGTGTACTTGAATTTCACTTGACAGCACAGTAGCCCTCCATATAAAATACAATGAAACTGTATGATGTCAGTAATTATCCAAAGTGTTCACAATAAAGCATCAACTCTTTAATCTTCTTATAGACAAATCTCTTAGAAATCAGCATGCACTCTGAAGTCAAAGCATATAGAAGTTATAACTCAGACTGCAAGCTATGCGGTAGCATTGTCTTATGTGGCTTCTTAATTTTATTGTTCCCACTATTGTTATCAACTTTTTTATGTTCAAATTTTACCTTAGATGCACTGAATTGATATGCTTCTGTTGTGGCCTTTTATAAGACACAGTCTGAAAATAATCCATTACAACACCCCATCATCAGCTTAAATGAAAACTCTACCCTGATATTTTTATTGTCATAAACTGCATTTCTTTCCCTGTAATTCAAACCCCAACCAAAAGAAATGGTTTACATTAGATTCCTTTAGTTTGCCACTTGCTTGTGTTTTAGATTTTCACCCTCTTTCTGTAGTAGCTCACATAATTTCCTTCTGATAGTCCTCAGGGCATCTGTTGCATTATATAGCTTCATTGAAGAGGGTCATTCTAGCTAGAGGACAAATAAAAAGACAATTATGAAGTGCTAACCAGCTCACTCTAAACTATTAGTCACAGATAATCAATTCGATACTTACTTGACGTAGAGAAACTGTGCTTTGGAACCATAATGCATAAGTTGAAAAAAAGGAAAATTTGTATTAACTACTCTGATATTCTTTCAAGGCTGTCATGAAAATGTACTTTAAAATGCTGTATCAAAGTTATTGCCTAACATAAGTAAAACAAAGTAAAATAACTGAAAAGCAAATTAATACTCCGTCAGAAGAAAGTAAAAAAGTAGAAGTGACGGTATTGTAACTGTAAACCAGTGGAGGGTTAGCATCACACTGTATTCCACTCACCACAATGCACTCTGTGTCCCCATGAAATTACATAAGGAAGGTAAAGCCTTGACTGTAATTCAGACTCACTTCATTAGCACAGTCAATCCAAGTCAAGGTGTAAGAAGTTATAAAATAACTACTTCGAGACAATAGTACCACAGAAAGGTCAATATGTGTTGGAAGACACACGTGTTTTCAGTTTTTGATGGATTGTCACGAACATCTAAGAACAATTATGCATACTGCATTTGTAATGTGTCTAAAAACGATGTGACGCAAACTGGGCAGCAGTAACATTCTATGAGCCATGCTCCAAGTAAAATATCATGATTTCCACAATTGTGAATATCTACAACCCATTTCAAGATCTGTGAAATTCTTCAGATTTACCCTTGGTGTATGAGTGCGTTTCCTCAGTTAACAGACAGCAGCAGTGGAATGTTGTGATTTCTGTTTGATGTTCCAGTGCCAGGCATGGACTAGAGCAGCAATAAGGCCTTTTTATGTTGTGTTAAAGTGAGAGCAGCTGTAGGAAAGTTTTGATGGATTTAATGTACATGTATTATCAAATTCATTTAATTTATAAAGACTATATTTGCACATTATACTTTATAAAATAGAGCTATGTAATGTAATAAAGCAGAATGAATCAACAGGCTTTTTAACAGTAACTGATTTCAGTCCAGTGTTAAACTGGGGCATTTTTAACTGATCATGTAAGAATTAATTGGTTGGCTTAGTACGCTAACTGCGCTGTGTTTCCATTTGCAGGGACCCCAGGGACCACCAGGACAAAAGGTACAGTATAATGATTCCCTCCTGTAAACACATGTATGCTTTTCATAGCCAAATCACAAGGCAGAAAAGGTGAATGGAATTAGCTACTGTATGCCATGCTGAGGTAATCAGTTTGGTCTGTAGAATGTTATTTTTTTTTTTTAACACAGACTTGCATTAAACTTCTAATTTCCCCAATTATAGGACTTTTGGGTGATTTGGAGCAGACTGCTAAGAGGTCACTTCAAGTTTTTCTGTTTAAGGCAGACTTTGGAAGATAAAATTTGAAGCATTTAGAAAGAGTGACACATTTTCATTTTTAAACTTCAACAGATCATCACCTTATGACGAGTGCTAACCACATTAGAAAATGTAGGTGTTGTTGATGGATGCTGTTTGCCTTACTGTACTCAGGTGGCCAGTGTCTGCCTTCCTGTTTGCAGAGTAATGTGAGAAACATCTTCCTGTGAGAAGTTTCATCACCTTTTTCATTTATTTGGTCAAGCAGATCAGCATCATGGAACAAGTTGAGAATGTATGAGATTGTGATACCCCTGTGTAATTGTGTGTGTGTGTGTGTGTGTGTGTGTGTGTGTGTGTGTGTGTGTGTGTGTGTGTGTGTGTGTGTGTGTGGTGTGTGTGTGTGTGTGTGTGTGTGTGTGTGTGTGTGTGTGTGTGTGTGTGTGTGTGTGTGTGTGTGTGTGTGTGTGTGTGTGTGTGTGTGTGTGTGTGTGTGTGTGTGTGTGTGTGTGTGTGTGTGGTGTGTGTGTGTGTGTGTGTGTGTGTGTGTGTGTGTGTGTGTGTGTGTGTGTGTGTGTGTGTGTGTGCGTGTGTGTGCGTGTGTGTGTGTGTGTGTGTGTGTGTGTGTGTGTGTGTGTGTGTGTGTGTGTGTGTGTGTGTGTGTGTGTGTGTGTGTGTGCGCATGCATGTGCAAGTGTGTAGGGTGGATTGGAGGATGTTAATCATATAAACAACAGTGTGGAAAGAAGACAACCTTTTCAAAAAGAGCAGTATGTACATGCATATATTATAGTACATAAACCAAATCTTCCAGCCGGCCAACCTCTTTACTCCTGCTCCATAGCCAAAACGTGGAATGCTCTGCCTTTATCTATTAGAACAACCCAGAATCCTGCCTTCTTCAAAACTTACTTATCTTCTACCTTGAATTGTACATGTACCCGGCCTCCTTAGAATATTAATACTAGTGATATTTTCCTGTCTACTGTTATGTCTAGCAAAACAACTTACTGCTCCAAAGCCTTGTAAATTCATGTAAATGTTGCTACCTGAATGCTAATTTGTTACTATATGTATGTTACTTGTTTGTCAAATAACTGTTAACTATTCTGGTATATACCTCTGATTCAATATTACCAATGTATGTATTCACCTGTAATCATGTAAAGAGGAGCCTTTCTCCCTGGGTCTCCACTGAAAATGGGCTCTGAATGGCCCAGTAGACTCTTCAGTAAATAAAGTGGAAATAAATAAATAAATACACACAGAGACAAAAACACACAGTCACACTCACTTGTACAGATTATATATGCACTTTCACACATGCACATACACACATGCAAACACACAAGTTTGTGTGCAGGTGTGCATGTATATGAGCATGTTTGTGTGTCTAATCTCATTATGTTGTGCACCCTCTTGACCCCAATGATTTTAGTTTGTTGATTTCTAACCCCCATGCCTGGTTGTCAGTAACACCTTTCCTATCATAATTAGATTTCATTATGTCCCCCCAAGCTTAGCTTTCAAACCTCCCATGTTTAGATTTTAAATTGCTTCACCCCATCAAAGCAGATGGACATACACAATGCTTTAGCACCTTTCAGATTTCTACTAGCAGTTCTTGTGCAACATGGCAGTACTTTGTAATGACCATGCTAACTACTGCCTACCTTTTCCAGTGCTGACCAGAATGTATTGCCTCTTGCAATGAGATTCTATTCATGAATAATATATGAATCACACTTACAAAAGCCTCACACACCAGAAAGGATTCTCCGTGTAGCTTGGATCAACTGCAGGGTACCAAGAAGCAAGCACAAGCATGACAAAATGTTCGCAATAACCGCCCAAGCAGCTACATTCATCGAGACAGAGATAGTTGTGCCTGCATCGCCAAGCTGCGGAGTAAAACAAATATCTCCCATACTTTGGTCTTTTGGCTGCCAATGGCCAGTACACAGACCAAGCACAGCTCTGAAAATCAAAGTGCAAGTGTCAGGAACAAAGCTAAAACATAATGCTGGGGGAAGAACAACTCCATAATCTCAATAAGTGCAAAGACCTAAACTTCTGAGCTGTTAACGGAATGCTTCCTGTGTCTGTGGTGCAGGGTTTGATTACTTCTGCCTTCATCTCCCTACTCTGTGATTCTGAGCAAGTCCCTTAACACGACGGTGCTCCTGGGTTGTCTGTGAAAAGGGACGATTTGTTCAGCATACTTACCCAGTCAAAAAACCCCTGGGCCAGTACTAAAATGGGTTTTGCCCAGTCTCTCTTTCCTATTAAATAAATACACTTAGTTTAATAAATAAACAAACTAGGTCAATATGAAGGGGGGTGACTGCCTCTGGTGCTTACCTGTCAACCACTTGCTAGAATCAAGGACAAAGGCAAAAATAATGGGGGGCACAAAGGCACAAAATTCTGGACAGATTTTAAATATTGTTCTTATCAGGTTAGAAAATTTCTAGGGTAGCAGGTTTTGTGTGAGTATACATTGTCTGAAGGGTATGAAGTCTAAAACTCAAATAGCTATCATTATTTATTGACTGTAGTCCTCAATGATTTACTAAACAAACACAAATTATATGAGGGACAACTCAAAATTATGAGGCAAAAATCTGGGCATTCTGTGAACATCTGGACAGTTGAGAGGTATGCCAGAGTGCAACCTGTCAAGGAGAGCACAACAGAAGTGCATTACAGGCTTCATAAATGAATGATGGCAATGCATTGGTGAGCATGGCTAAAGCTCCAAAGAGTTCACTGTGGGATGACAACTTTACCAAGATCTTGTTGCATTATTACTAAATAGCTTGCTATACTTGGAAGGAGGAGAAAACTTACAGTTCGGGAGGGGAGGACGGGGTAAATTGATTAACTGCACTGGGCTCTAGATAGGCTAGTTAGGGATCCACGGTCATGTGTTTGCTGATGCAGTAGCATAGCTTCATAGGTTATGCTAATGTGAGCTACTGCAGCTTGAGACACATAGTCTTAAGACATTACTTTCCACAAAAAAACGCTAGTTGTTATGACACATAGTGTTGACATTACTGCCCACAAAACCCACTAGTTGTTGTGACATAGAGTGTTAAGATGTTCCTGTCCACAAAAGCTACTAGTTGTTGTGACACATAATGTTAAGATGTCACTGTCCACAAAAGCTACTAGTTGCTGTGACACAGTGTTGACATTATTGTTCACAAAAGCCGCTAATTGCACTATGTGGTTTACCCCCCCCCCCCCACCACCACCACCTCCACTAACCATTGGTGTTCAGGTGTGTTTTATACATATTACAGCACAGCAGAGGGAAGATGGGTTAACTGAGAATGGCATCATTGAAGCTGGCTGCAGAGGGTGGTGGATTGAACCTGGAAAAGGACAGCACTCGGGCAGATGTACTGCAATCTCCGGACCTCACTCAGGCAGATGTACTGCAATCTCCAGACCTCACTCAGGCAGATGTACTGCAATCTCCAGACCTCACTCAGGCAGATGTACTGCAATCTCCAGACCTCACTCAGGCAGATGTACTGCAATCTCCAGACCTCACTCAGGCAGATGTACTGCAATCTCCAGACCTCATGACATATGGAGTCACTGATAATTTGGAACTAAGAATTAGAAGCTGCAGCTTTCTGACACACAGGGATTCACAGGTGAACTGTATATCTTATATGCACAGGGGTCCCTACCTATGAATCCCCCTGCCAGTATTACCTTTGTATGTGATTGTTTTAGCTCTCAACAAGATTTGCTTTCTTGAATGGTGGAGAGTAATAAGGTTTGCAAAATGCTACAAAACCTTTACCTAAATATTGTAGTGTCAAGAGAGCTCTAGGCAATGCAACAGTACTGATCTGAGTCTATCAGAGTAGCTGCTATGTCTGAGGTGTAATGAAAACTGAATTTTTGGTTATCCGTTTGAAATGTTAGGACCTGCAAGAGCAAGTCCTGAAATGTGGAAACTGAATGGTCAAAAGAACAGGCTTACATATACTAAATCCGAGATGCCATTTCTCTGAATATTCCCTTTTTTCTGAGGTATGGAGATCTCAGAGTTGGTATATATGTTCAAGGGGTGTAGGAGTGCAAGGGGGGCTTGCCTTTCTCCAAAAATAGGTTTTAAGAAGAAGAAGAAGGGTAATTCTCTGTGTTTTCAGTCTTTTCTTTCAGCTTTTTATCACTTGGCATTTTGGGTGCCAACATTTCAACAGGTAGCCGAATTTTTGCTGTCGTCATATTGAAAGTTGCTTGTTTGGTGACCACTTTTATTAATTATAAGTACTTTTATTAATTAAAACAAATTTAATTAATTATAACAGTCACAGTGTTCCCATTCAAAGTATTTTGGGGCATATTATCAGCAATATCTTCAAAAAAAAATAAGTAAATAAAACAGAAATGTTCAAATATGAAAACCATTTGAAATGCTGGGACCTGGTAGAACAAGTCCCTAAATATAGACTGGCGTATATTAAGTCCAAGATACAATTTCTTGGAATATTCCCATATTCCCTTTTCTCCAATGTATGGCAGTCTTGGAGTTGGTATATATTAGTTCGGGGGCTTGCCTACCCTGCAAAAAAGATGTTTTAAGAGAAGAGCAATTTTCAAGATTCACTCTTCTCCAGGTTTTCAGTCTTTTTTTATGTCAGAAAACATATACCCAGTTAGTTCTAGTATTTCATTTCTGCTGTTACTGTGCTTGTTATTTCAGTTTCTGCCCAGTGCTTCCAACATACCACTCAACTGTACCTCATTATAAGAAACACTCCTCATTTTTATCCATGTTCCACACTGAAAGGGTCTGTCACACATTATTGTTAAGACTTTTTAATTAGTAAGCATTGTAAATAATATTAAATCATATTACTTCATTAAAAGAACTTTCTGTAAGTATAAAGCAACACATTTTAACCATGCTATGAGCTCCCTAGTTGAATATAATAGTAAATATTCCCATTTTCCCCTTTGTTTCCCATTTGTTGGTACTATACATTTTAAAGATAGAAAGTTGAGAGCGATGGCATCACATGCTGTCTTCTCCTAAACATTTGGGAACACACATTCAGAGATATAACACAAAGTAAAAGAGGTAAAAATATCTTGCAAATAAGGACTGTCATGGTATTTTGATATGCCTTATTCTGGCTAATTTCTAAATAATGTCTTTATATGTGTTTATATTTAATCTAGCTTGTATTATGGAAAAAGAGAAAACTAACTTTAAAGCTAAAAGTTTTAAGTGGTAGGGTGTGAAGGTTAGAAGCATATGATATGCACAATGACAAGGTGATCAGACAATAGCACTTGGAAGAAAGGAGCGTTACTCAAAATTCTCACTGCAATCAAAGTTTGGTCCTTTCATCAAGTTCATTGACTATAAACTTGATTATGTTAAGCCCAGGGGTAGAAGGAATAAAATCTCCTACAGGTAGTGTACAAAGCTAGCCCCTTGCAGAACAATGGGCTGGCTTTAAAAGTGAGTCAGTCTACCATGGAACAAAGAATGTCTGCTTACCAGCTGGCCCAGAATCCTACATCTACAGATGGGTATTTGCACAGTGTCATGAAGAGATTAATATTAATAATATTGTGTGTCTCATGACTGTGCCATGTTCTTTAGTGAGTGAAACGTTTAGCGTAAGTATTGCTGAAAGTGAGTATGAAGTGAATGGAAACCCAGTCTGCCTAGTGTTAAGAGATTGCCACAGAAAATAGTGTAGGGAACTGGCTCCAAAGCTTGACTCCAGTGAGGAATTCAGGCATCTTCTGTTATGCTCAGTGCAACTGACAGAAATGTACTTTCCTTATTTCTGCCATGCTGTTTCCTGAAGTGCTTAACATCAACATAATATCAGGTGAATGCCTCACTGACTTTGGGATTGGCATACAGTTTCACTGATAACTTAAAGATGAACAACCCATCACTCTGCTTAGGTGTATAACAGAAACCCTCATAAAGATGATTTAGAAGTAATACCCTGTCAGTTTTGTCTCTCCAAGTATTACTGACCTGAATATAGATTCCTATAAGCCATGTCTGAACGTAAATTGCATAACATTTTCTTCTATTACAACCCTGATTAGTTAGCTAAAAAGTTATTGCTATATGTCTTTTGCAAATTTTCTTGTACCATTTCTGTTTCAACATCTGATGTAAATAATAGAATCTTCAAAATTTCCACTGTTTGTACTGCTTTTATCTATTTATATCGTGATAATGCTGTTGTTGCACAGCTGAGGAAAAATTTCCTTGGTCATTCAATGGGCCGCAACCCAGTTAGATGACCTAGTTAAGAACACATCAGTAAAATAATTCACAGATTACATCCTTCTGCGTTATGGCTCAAAAAGAGACTTCCACAGGGCTGTTTTCCTATATTTTGAATGTGGATACATTACCTTTAGTATAATGTCCCAACGTTATCTGTTAATATAACACTCTGTATGTTATGTTCCTTGTTCTTTTCTTACTCTCATGATTGAGTTCTTCTGTGTTTATCTGTTCTCTGCTTTACTGCAGGTAGACATTATCTGTCTTTATACCATTGTTTATCACTGCATTCTGCTTAATTGTCTCTCCTTTTGTCAGTGTTCCTTTTAAGTCTTTTCTGCCCATTTAGTGACGTTTAAGCATGACATCACCATGACATCACCTCATTCTCCTTGTCATTTGCTACTGTTGTCTATTAAGCTGCCTACATTATGGAAACAATGCACTGCTCTTCAAGATATATCCTGTTCGTTCTTTCTGAGAACTTCTGTCCAAGCACTAAAAGAATATTCTTAGGACTCCTTTTACTTTGATGTTTTCTATTTTCTTTTTTCAGTACAGACCTAATTGTTTCTAATATGTTGACAATTTGTGCATGCCTCGCAACTGTCCAGGTTTTTGCAGAATGTCCAGATTTTTGCCTCATATTTTTGGTCCATTCCTCAAAATATTTGTGGTTTTCTGAAAATCAATAAGGATTAAAGTCACTAAATAATAACAGAGTTTGAATTTCAGTCGTCAAACCCTTCAGAAAAAGCATGCTAATGCAAAAGCTGTTATACTATCAAATTTCTAAGATTATAACAGCAATATTTAAAAATTTCCCCTGTTTTTGGACCTTTGTACTCCCATTATTTTTGGCTTTGTCCAGATTTCTTGCTATAAGAGGTTGAGAGGTATGAATCTGAGAGTGCCTACTGCTTAGTTTGATTTCTGTTTGAATGATTTACATTTAACTGCTGTAAACCGTTAATATGCTGAAATACTGAAAGTCTTAAATGTATCTTTATTGCAGTGGTACTATACTTAAGCTTAGCCAAAAGGCCACAAAGTGATATCTTAATTATGTGACTTCAGTAAATCAAATACATTAAATTTCCTCATCTGTTACATCTTTCCCTCTGTCTTCCTTTAATATATCTGGGAATAGACTGGAATTCATATTGCAAGTCTCTGATCTGGTAGTGTTTCTTTACAACAGACTTCCACTTAAGGACCAGGTGCTAGCTGTCTTCAGAACACTGAATTTTATCTTAGGAATATTGTCTGGATTTAGAACCTCATTCTGTCACTGGAACTTGCAACTGTAATACATGTATGCATCTCAGTCATGTCACAGAATGCCTTTGCAGTGTGATTTTCACTAGAGGCAGGCTGCTTCTGCGTATAACTTTAAGTGTTCTTGCCATCTAGGCCCTACACAAACCTGGGTCTCGCTTAGTTAAAAAAAATAAATAAATAAGCTGCTGGTGCCCTATTCCCTGCTTAGTGTCCTCAGGTGATTAGCTACCAGCTGTTCTGAGGATTCATCTAAAAACATCTAACATATCATCTTATATTTTAGTCCTCTGCAATTATCTTCCATCCTTGATTTGGGCATGGAACTCAAAAGCCTCCTGTAGGAGGTCTCTAAATTTCCATCTATTTGGAAGGAGCTTTTCCAATCCACTAAGGGGCTCTGTTTTTATACTTACTACTTTATATTAATTATGATTTTTAACCATGCTTATGATTTAGATGTGCCATATCAATTACATTGGTATATTGCTCATAATCGTGAGGTAAATTTGGCCTCCTGGCCAAGGACAGTCATGAGCATTGTTTAGCTACGTCCCCAACCTCAAAGGAAATACACAGTTGTGTGCAGAGCTCATTGTAAATGGAGCCACTTATATTGAGCCAGAAGATATAGCAGACCTACTGGCCTACAAATTCAGCTCCAACTTTACCGCTCTCTCCCCTCAACCTTCTCTCAGGAAGTACTATCAAATATAATTCCCCCTTAGATCCTTAATGCTTTCTCTGAGCCCAAGAACACTGCATCAGTCAGCCCAGACAATATCCCAGTATGCCCTCTAAATAGCATGAAACATGACCTATCAAGACCTCTGGAATTGCTACTTAACTATAGCCTCCAAACAGGCTTCATGCCTCATGAATGGAGAACAGCAACAGTCATCACTCTGCAGAAAGGTGGGCTTTTTACAGACACTGGAAACTACAGATCCATAAGTCTCACTAGTCTCATATGTAAATCCATGGAAAGAATTATCATGGAAATGAACAGTACTGATATAGGAAACCTCCAAACACTGAACACAACCCAATTTGGTTTCATCAAGGGCAGGTCATGCCTACTCAACCTGGTGAACTTCTTTGAGAAGGTCACCAGAGCAATGGATGAGGGCAAATGGATGAGGGCAAAATGGGTCACACTGCCTACCTTGACCTGGCCAAGGCGTTTGACGCAATGCCCCACTCCGGCAATGTTTACAGATTTAAGAGGTTAAGCACAAACCCTTATGTCACTCAGTGGAGAGCCAGCTGGCTCACAGACAGGACCCAGGCAGTAAGAATTGGGGAGTTTGCCTCTACAAAGAGACCAGTCACAAGCAGGGTCCCCCAGGGATCACTCCTGGATCACTTCTTTTTGGCATTTACTTCTCTGAAGTCAAGGAAAATGCCAATGGCCTCTGGCTGACTAAATTTGCAGATCATTGCAACATAGGAGCTGTCATTGAATCACCTACTGACACAGATATTCTCCAGGAAGGGATGACACAGACAAACAACTAGTGTCAGAGTCATGGACTAAAATTAAATTTTAAATGCAAAATAGTATCCTTCGGAAAGTCATTCACTGCTGATAACTATCATACTGACAACACACCACTAAGAATTGACCCAGTAGTCAGGGACTAGGGGACACACATAGACAGTAATCTAGCCTTTGACAATCACATGTCCACAGTAGTGAGGAAATCATTCTATGTTATGCAACTTATAAACAATGGTATGGTATGGTATCTAGGTCCAAGCAGTCATTGTTCCACTGTATTCAGCATTCATCAAAACTATCATTATTGAGTACAGTGCCCCCTTTAATATGTACCTAACTAAGCATATCCAACGAATGGAACATCCACAGGGGTTTCTCACTAAAAGAATACAGGCCATAAGTAACATGTCCTGTGCAGACCACCTCAAGGCCCTATCACTGTATTCTGTCTCCTACAGGCTGTTGAGGGGAGATCTATGTCTGGCATACAAGGCATTGTCAGAACCCACTCTGATGGACCTCTTGCATATGCGCAAAACAAATAGCACCAGAATTAGCCATTCTAAAGACTTTAAACCTTGCTTGTGATTATAAATAGGACCTGCTGGAGGGACAGGTATGCATCCCAGAGAACAGACTACCCCTTCTCTGGAACAGGCTCCCCATCCATGTGAAGCAGAGTTCTTCCCTAACCCAATTCAAGAGTTACTTGGACAATTGGATGGGGAACAGGAAATTCATCCCTGGTTTGACACCTATGTCTCTAATGGACACAGGCAGCCAGTAAACGGTTCATCTCCCAGGTCACTGCTTGTAAATATTTCACCTTCCAAGCCCCTGCTTACACTTATCAAGGATACCAGAACTTGTCGGAGATTTGAGATGTATGGCTAGGCTTAAAAAGGCCCTTGTGGTTGTTAGCCTAATAAACACCTATGAATCTATGAATCTGTTTAATGGTTAAATTTAAACATTTAAATATTCAAATAAGTAAGCAAAAAATGTTGTATTGTTGTCCATAGTGATATTTTGGAACATTACAGCTGTAAATTTGTCTCATTACTGCATTATCTCTATAGTTTACCATTTTGCGTTTGTTTTGTTGCTTCCACATGTTGTGTATTGGCTTGTGAGATTATGTACAATTGCCTTCTTGCTGTGTACTTTTTCTGCTCTTTTGCACTTTGACCTCTTTCATCTTCCATTTCTCCATCATAAACGTTGTCGCTTCACAGTTAGACGTTGCCCGTTCGATTCTCAGTTAGAGCGTCTTCTGTGTGGCGACATGCATGAACGGGCATTCCTTCATTGAAGGTTGTGCGTTAGGCCCGGCAAGCCAGCACGTAAAACTCTACTGCCAATCATTAGCGGACCGGAGTTCCGCTGTGGCGACCCCTAACTGGGAAAAGCCAAAAGACACAAACAAACACTGAGAAAGAAGAGGCTAAGAACTCTGTATTTTCCCTAGCAGTTTTTACCCTTCATCTCACCTAAAGGTCTCCCATGTTAATAACTGTTACCTTCCCAGAGCAGTGCTGTCACAGTTCGATACAGACTGGACAGCACTGAGAGAAGTTGGTTAAATGAAATATACAGACTGTGAGAGTAATACTACAGCTGTGGTTAGACAGACTATTTGGGTCAGTTGTCATATTGTTTGTCATTATATTGTGAAACTTTAAGTGCTTTTTAGTTCATGCTTTTTCATGTCTGAATTGGTGAAACTATTTTTGAGTAGCAGAGATGCAAGAGACTTATCAGGCCTGTCATAGATGTTTTCCCCACTGAGGTTTCTTTTTTCATGCTAGTTCTGTATGGAAACCTCCCCAGCTGTTTTCATTCAGGATTTCAACTTTCGTCTGTCATTTCTATTAAGCACATTTGTTTTTTCTTCTTGTATTCTGCCAAGAATGCTTTTTGCTTTACCTAGCAAGACAAAGCAGTGTCTGTTTAGCAGCAGTGTGGCTTAAGGATAAAAGGCTACATGAGTGACTAAAAAGTTAAACATTAAAGATACTGATCATTGTTTGGAAGAGTGGAAGGACTTTGCTAACAATCAGACCAGGATCCAGATCAGTCATAACACATATGCATTTACTAAAATGAAGAACTGCAAACTGAAGAACCTCACAACAGTAAAGATCCCCAGTACATGTGTCTCACATCTGTTTTCTCTTTTTAAACTGTTCGTGTTTTGATTTATTATTTTTGCATTTCTTCTCCTCTCTATCACACACACACACACACACACACACACACACACACACACATGAGACTAATCATTCATCCTGGTTCTGTGTAAGCCATAACAGCTAGGATGGTCAGTCTTGCTTGACCTGCTTGCATATTTCTCCTTGTTGTGCCACTGGAAGCTACAAATTATCCAAAGCTTTCCTAGCAATGAGCTTCTAAAAAAATACAACCATAAAAGACAATAGCATGCACACTAATCCTTTCAGTGACTCTTTCTGCTGAATCATTTGTTTTTAGATATTCCAGTACAATTGCTTGTGCCTGCTTTTCTGTCCTACTTTTAGGTGATAAAGTTTCACCTTGAACAAAGGTTCTTAGAGGTCTTACAGTTATAATCCATCCTTTCAATGCTATCAAGATGCATCTGAGTCCTATTGTGTCCACCATGAACAGCAAACACTATCAACAGAATTTACTAGGCGAGTAGATAGCAGTAGATTGACGAGCCTTTCTTCTTTACCACTGATGCATCAAACACACACCTATTGGCAATTTAAAGTCACCAATCTACCTACCAAATCTCTTTGGGATATGGGTAGAAACTAAACTGCCTGAGTACACACACACTCTGTACAAAAGGCAGTCCAGCTGATGACCAAACTGATGAACGTAATGTTGTAATGTTGTAATAAGGCTACTGACTGTGCCAATTTACCATCTTACAGATATAATAACAATGCATTTTGGAGCACCCTTCTAGGTCATCATATCTCTCAACTGTTCAGATTTTTGCATCATATTTGGTCTGTTCCTCATAAAGTGTGTGGTTTTCTGGCAAATCACTGAGGACTGAACTTCAGCAAGGGTGATGTCCCTGCAAACTACCACTTCAATAACAGTACCCTAAGAACACAGTCAGTGATGAGAGATCTGGGCACACAGGTTGACGGTAACCTTAACTTCAATCACCTTGTCTCCACAGTGGTAAAAAGGGCATTTCATATTACTCATGTCGTAAGTAAGGGCATTGCCTCCAGAAAAAAAGAGGTTATAACCTCCTGTACTCTTCCCTCATCAAGCCGATAATAGAGTACAATGCTCTCTCTGGTCTATTCTTTCCCAAACACCTGCAGCAATTGGAGAGAACACAAAGGTTTTTTGCAAAGAAAATTAAGGGTCTTCAAGATCTGTCTTAAGCAGACAGACTGAAATCATTGTCACTTTACTCTGTCGTACAGACTGCTCAGAAGTGACATGTGCCTTGCATATAGAGCGATCTCGGACCCAGCTTTAATGGAAATGCTGCACATTCGCAAGTCAAATGGCACATTGATCACTCACTCAAAAGACCTTAACCTGTTATGTGATATCAACAGAACTTGCTGGAAAAACAGATTTGTCTCACAGAGGTTGCCCTGCCAGTGGAACAAGCTTCCTATTCATGTTAAACAAAGACCCTCATTAGCCCTATTTAAGCATGATTTAGACGATTGGATGGGTAACCAGAAATTCACCCAGGGGTTCCATCTGTGTCCCTCTTGGACAGGGACAATAGGTGCTGATTTTAGTGTCTGCTTGAACCAGACACCCTTGGGAATATGGGTTGAACTTGGCTAGGCTTTTAAGGGTCCTGGGGCCATTAGCCTTGTAACCTCCTATGATCCTATGACAGACATTACAGATTCAGACTTCATTTCCTTAAGGGAATGCATGCTAGCATAAAACCTGTTAACCTGTCAACTTTCTAAGTTTATAAGTGCAATATTTAACATTTGTCCCTATTTTTAGGCCTTTGCCCCCCCCCCCCATCATTTTTGGGTTTGTGGTATGTCGGTCATTGATATCTCAGTACTGTTGATGCCTGCCTTCTACACAAGAAGCAACTATATCATGAAAGGAAGAGTGGTTTGATAGTCATGCTACATTGTATAGCCTCAGTGTTTATTTGTGCCTGCTCTCTCAAATCCTGTGATGTCTTGCTTGTGTCTCTATGGTATTTGCTGGTGCATAGTATGGCAGTCTTTGCACCACAACTTACACTTATACACAGCATGTTGCACAGCTGTCTCTTTGGTGTGCACCATTCCTCTGTGTTCAAATGACTTGTATGTGCTCAAAGCACAACTGGTGTGACAGGTACACTTCCTGCTGTAGTCAGTACTCCCGCTATTATATCTTTGCATACTTACATTTCTGTGTGTGTGTGTGTGTGTGTGTGTGTGTGTGTGTCATACTGTTTTGTGTTGTACTAATGCTGTATGCACAAGCTGTTGTGTTGTACACCAGTAATATCTACTGTGCTCTCTCTGTGCTATACTAATGTTGGTTATCCAGGTTGTGCTATATACCAAGGTAATGTATGGTATGTACTCACTATGTTGTACTAATGTCTCCCAACATCTGTCTTATGAGACAATCACACTAAGTGATGTCAACATTAATTGGAATAGACTCTCCCCCCACTCCCGTGCCCTTAGTATTAACCTCTTTGGTTTTAGTCAACTTATTTCTGCTCCCACCCACTTCAACAAACACTCCATCTCCACTCTTGATTGGATTTTAACTTCCAATCCTAATTATTACCATAATCCCTATACTTTACCGGATGCCTTAAGTGATCACCTCCTAATCTCAATACTAAGACTACCTTTTCAAACACCAAAAAGCCTCCTTTATAGAGATTGCTGGTACCTATCTAAATTAAACACAAAAACTTTCAACCACCAACTCTCCCTTATAAATTTGAATCACCTATAAACTCTTCCTCTAAATGAAGCTGTTATTGCATTTAACAATACTTTCCTAAACATACTACATGCCCTAGCTCCAACCAGGAAACTTAAGATCAAACCTAATCCAGCACCTTGGCTCACTAAAGATACACTGTCCATCATGAAACTTAGAGATAGTACCTGGAAACAATGGATAAAGACAAGCTATTCTTCTGCCCACCTTAAATTCAAAGAACTAAGAAAGCTTACAAAAATATTTTTCGAGATAAGAAAAAATATTCTATCAAGAAGCGCAATCCACCCACACCTCAAACCATAAATAATTTTGGTACCGCATAAACCATATTCTCCACCCAGGTCAACCTTCTATGCCCAACCCCTCCCCCAATAAAACTCCTCTTGAAACCACCACTATTCTAAACAACTACTTCATTGAATCTATTCACAAACTAACACCCCCCCCAACAATAACCAATCTCAACCCCCCACCACCTCCACCACTTACCTCCATACAGCCTTCTCCCTGAAACCTGTTTCCAGTACCTATAGAAAATCCCTCTTGCAGAAACTTAAACCATGTTCTCCTTCCTTCGACAACCTACCCCCAATTTCTCAAACTTGGAGCCAACTCTATAGCATATCCCATCTCTATCCTTATCAACCATTCTATCAAAGAATCTACAGTCCCTGAAATTTGGAAATACTTTTATACTATTCCACTGCACAAAAGAGGAAACTCCACTAACTATTCTAATTTCTGCTCAATAGCCATCCTCTCCCCTGTCTCTAAAATTCTAGAGAAGTGCATTCATGGTCAACTTCTTAAATAATTTACTTCAGGATAACCTCCTTACCCCCTCTCAACATGGATTTATACCCCATCACAGCACATCTGCAGCCCTTCTATCCTTCACACAGACTGTAGCAGAGGCTAGAGATAACAATAAATGGATGCCGTGTCTTTTCCTGGACCTTTCAAAAGCATTCAACACCATCTCCCACCCTAAGCTCCTTAATAAACTAACTGAACTTAACCTCTCCTCATTCACTAACTTCTCATTCTCTAGCTATCTTAACAACAGACAACAATCTGTTAGATTGCACTACTCCTGCTTGCCTTTCTTACCTATCCAAACCAGTGCCCCCCAGTGATCCATTCTAGGCCCCCTTCTCTTTAATATTTTTACTAACAATCTACGCTCAGCCTGCTGCACCTCATCACTGATGCAGTACACCGACAATTCTACTCTAATTACCATCTCCGATAACCCTACCGAACTTCACTCCCACACACAGACTTCTTTTAACACCACTGAACACTGGTTAATTGATAACCAACTCATTCTTAACCCAAAGTAAACTAAGCTTCTTCTTTTCCTTCCAAAATCTACATCCTGCCTTAAAACTTCCTTCAGTGTCTCTTCCCTAGACAACGCCATCATTCATGCCGGCTCCTTTACTAAACTTCTAGGAATTACAATTAACGAGTAACTGACATTTGACCTCCATATCATACAGAGCATCAAAATGACCAATCAAAAACTCGGATTACTGTACAGAAACAAAAAAATTCTTATCCATCACCTCTAGGACTTCTCTTTTTCTCAAACCTACCTCCACCCCTGTCTTCTGTATGCTTCCCCTATATTCACCCACTTAAAAGTAAATCTTTCAACCAGACTTGAACAAACGTATAACCAAGCTGTGACTGTAACTCCCCATATAAATCCCATTACTGCCTTGCCCACAAAGAACTACAGTGGCTTGAATTCCCACAACTACTCCAACTTGCTCATCTACAGATGACACACTCTCTTCTTTACAAACCTAAAAAAACTGTCCCTCTCTATCCACCATCCTAAATCTGTACAAACCCTCTCGATATCTCTGCTCTGCTGACCAAATGCTACTTGACACATACAGGCCAAATAAAACAATAGGTAGATTACTCCACAAATAGTCCTTATCTCAAACTTGGAAGAAACTCCCAAATAATCTATGTTCTACTCAATTTTCAATCCATTTATTTATTTTATTTATTTTTTATTTTACATTTGTTGACCAGGCTAGTCTAACTGGATATATGTCCACATTCAGTAGAGGCCCGGGGAGATAAACTCCAAGACATGATAACATACAAATACAATTACAAACAACAAAAAGCAAAATTTGTAATATAAAATAGCAAATATAATAAAAATATAATAAAAATAATCAAGCAATGGTTACATGTGTTGTAAAGCATAGAGGTTAGCACAGGGTGTATACAGAGGACAAGAGTCATAAACAGTGCAAATTGAAAGGTACAGGGACATCCTACAGGTAAAGTCAATAGTAGAGAAAGGAAGTTAGTTGTGTGGTGATGTTGCTAAGAATTTACTTGAAAAAAAGATATGTAAAAAGGAGCAAAATGGTGTAAAATAGGGAGACATGAGAAAAATATAATAAGAAGGAAGATGTAACAGTGGATAGTAAGCACAGGATAGGCAAGGTCACGTTTAAAAAGATAGATGACTAGTCCGGTTTGGTACAGGGGCATAGCCAGTATGATCTGAGGTAAAGTTTCAGTCTGTTTTTGAAGAGTGATAAGGAAGTAAGTGAGGAGAGGTCATTAGGGAGAAGATTCCAGGATTTACCTACAGTATTAGAGAAGAGAGAATCCCCAGCCCTGTTATTAGATTTGGAAGTGTGTACAAGAAGTTTGTGTGATGAGCGTAAAGACCAGATTTTTATAGGGGGTAATGAGGCCAGATAAACTAGGAGTATTAGAAGGTTTGTAAAGAATGTTGTGGGCAATGGTTAGTTGGTGAAATTTAATCAGGTGTTGCAGTTCTAACCATCCTAGCTGATTTAGATTTATACAATGGTGGGTTCTAAATGGGTTTCCTGTTGCAAAGCATAAAGGAGTGTAGAGATCAAATGAGTGTGAGCTATAGTAGTTTTGGCAGTAGGAGAAAGGAAGGGTTTAATGCTATAAAGAGTGCCAATTTTTTTGTTGACAGTCTTTATAGTATTATTGGTATGGATGTCGAAGTTCAGATTATTGTCGATGATGACACCTAGAAGTTTGGTGGTAGAATCTGGAGATATTATAGTACCATTGGTGGATGTCACAGAGAAATGAAGAGGAGAGGACTTTTGAGTAGGAGTGAAGAGGAGGAGTTTGGTTTTCTTTGGGTTCAAAAAAAGGCAACGCTGAGTGAACCATTGTTCAACTATGTTGAACACCTTTTGGGTGAGAGAGTGAAGGTCTTGGGAGGATGTAGCTGAGCATAGTAGTGTGGAGTTGTCGACATATTGTATGCAAGTGGCTTGGGGGATAGCTAGATAAAGGTCATTTATAAATATGGAGAAGAGGAGAGGTCCTAGTATGGACCCCTGAGGGACACCTAAGGTAACAGGTAGATGGGTGGATAGAGTGTTATGCCATAGTACTGCTTGCTGTCGTTTGTCAAGGTAGGATTGGAACCATTTTATGGAAAGTGGGTCTAATGACAGAGATTTTAGTATGTTTATGAGAATCTGGTGGTTTACCATGTCAAATGCTTTAGACAGGTCGATGAATAGAATAGAAGAAAGATTATTTAGGGTTTGTTGTTTGTTAATGTAATCAGTAAAGGAAAGGAGGGCAGTGGTAGTGCTGTGTGAGGGTCTGAAACCATGTTGACAGTTGGAAAGTAAATTGTTTTCAATTAAGTGATGGAGAAATTGCCTGTGGATACATTTCTCCATAATCTTAGCTAAAGGAGAGAGTAGGGCAATAGGGCGATAGTTTGATAGCTCAGTGGAGTGTCCACCTTTATGCAGGGGGATAACATGGGAGACTTTCCATAAAGTGGAGATGTGACCTTTGCTTATAGTTCTATTGATCAGTATGGAAATAGGGTAGGCAATAGCCTTGGATGATAACTGTAGAAATTCAGAAGGCAGTTGGTCTGCAGAAGGAGAGCATGGTTTCAGTTTATTCAAAAGGTTTTGAATAAGTGTGGTTGGGACAGGTTTTAACTGAAAAGGAGGGGGTGGGGGTTGAGGTGCAAGAAGGTAGTGTGAAGGTATTAGATGATAGTTGACTAGCTAGTGTTTGGATAGCATCTGTAAAGAAGGTATTGAAGCTATTAGCTGTATGGATTGGGTTTTTCTGGTCTGTATTTTGAGGGTTTAGTGTAGTGGATTGATCTGGGTGGAGTAACTGCTTAATGCTAGCCCAGAATTTTTGTGGGTTGTTGTGATTAGGTTGTTGAAATTGTAAGTAGTAGTTTTTTATCTGAAAATATGGCCTTCTTAGTGTAATTTCTAAGTTATCTAAAGTTTTGTTGTTAACAGGGTTTTTAGTCATTCTCCATCTGTTCCAATATTTATTTCTGAGTTGAATTTTATGTTTGGTTTCATTGGATAGCCATGGGGCAGATTTGGCCTTAATTCTAATAGATCTGGTTGGAGCGTGGTGATTGAGAATGGAAAGGAGGGTAGTATTAAAGAAATTAACAGCTTCATCTAAAGGGAGGTGTTTAAGGGAACCCAATTGCATGATCTTAGTTCCATTTGGAATAAATCAGGGTTAAATTCCTTTTTGGATCTAATACTTCTGATAAAGGTTAGAATGGGAGTGTTGGCTTTATGCCTGATGAAATAGGTAAATGAGTGGACACTTATATCATCAGGGAGGGTTCCAGAATTATAGTAGTGAGTATGATTGTTTATAAGAATCCAGTCTAGTATGCTTGCTTTCTTGTTAGCTTTATTTATTCTGGTGGGTGAGGTAATGGTTTGAGAAAAAACATGTAGGTTAATGTGGGAGGGAGGAAGGAAGGCTGGTACAATAGGAATTCCAATCCAAATTTATATCGCCTAGGATTATGGTTTCTTGAGGCAGGTGTTGGGATAGCCAGCAAAGGATATTTTCCATGGTGGCTATGTTATTTCCAGGGGGCAGATACATACAGATAATGTAGGTTGATTTAGCATTGTTAAGTTCAAGTTTAGAGATGAGAATCTCAGCATGGGAATCTAGAGGTAGATTACAGTTGTTTGTGGTTAATTGTAAACCAGATTTAAAAAGAATAGCAACCCCACCACCTTTTTTAGCTACTCTGTCAATTCTTAGGATATTATATCCAGGTGGGATAATTTCATTATCCTTGATGGCAGGTTTTAGCCATGTTTCTGATAGGCAGAAATGTCAAAGGAGTACACTTCTAAGAGAGCATGGAGTTGAGTTACTTTGTTGTTAATAATACGTATATTAAGATGAGCTAGTAGGAGGGAGTCAGATGGTTTAGCAAGGGGTAATTGGTTGATTGATTATGGTTATGGAGAGAGATAGAGGTTGCTGGTGGGCCAGGGCTAGGATGAATATCACCGTCCTTTAATGAGAGGAGTTGTTCTAGATAGCTTAGGTTAGGGAACTTGCTGTATGGAAATAACACTCTCCTGAGATGTAGTGAATTATATTTAATATGTAATGTTCTATGATACATAGTAAGTAGGTAGCTGGGTGAGCATATTATGTTTGCATGGTTATATAGGTGTGGTAAGGGTTGAGAATTAGTTTGTTAATTGGGGTAGTCAGTGTGTGGATATATTGGGTGTTCATATGAGGAAAGTAAATAGGCAAAGGTTAAAAGTGGTAGTGGTACAAGAGTAAACAGAGTAGAATCTGAGAAGGGATGGTTGGATTAGCCATTGGGAAGGATTAGCTATTTGTTAGATATATATGTAGAGATGGAAGTGTTTAAGCTGAGAGTGTGTAAAGATAGGAGGTTGTGGTGAGTATGGAGTGGAGTGGTAAAGAGCTGGGAGATAAGAGAAAAACTGGCCAATTGGACATGTGTAGAGCTAATGGGAAGAGGAAGGGGTGTGGTTAGAAAGTATAAGAGTAGGACCCCTGGGGGTGTGTGGGAATTGGGGGTAGGGAGGGGAGTGGAGTGAGCCCGCAGGGTGAACAGAGCGGGTAGAAACAAGGAGAAAGGAAGAAGGCAAGACTGTGAAGAAACAATCAGTGGTTAGGTAAGTGAGATCAGAGATAAGGAAAGTATGGAGGATTTAGCACTTGTTTAGTGTAACTGTTAGTAAGGTAAGAACAGAGAGGGTCACAGAGATAGGAGGCTAGAGGCAGGGAATTAATGGATCCTTTGGAGAGGATTCAATATATAGTAACTTAGGGGATAACGTGAATACTTAAGAAATAGGTATGTGCTGCTACCTAGTGGAGAAGCAGTAGATGACAAGAGCACTTAGAGCAGAGTAGGAAAAGGTAAAAAGTAATGTAAGGGCCTAATAGTGGGGTAAAAATAAGTCCGCAGAAGGCTGCTAGCAATGGAGCGCAGGGCTAATTACAACATAGACTGGTTACAATGACTTGCCCTTAGGATACATACACTTTAGGCCGATGTCATAGGACAAGCAAAGGAAGCTGAGAGAACAGTGGAGGATCCCTGCATACAGGTTCTTTTTTCTGTCTGGAAGCCAGGAATATCAGGAATGGTGGAAGGCTCCAGGTTAGGTTATGCACTGTAGACTAACTGTAAGAAAAAGGGATAAAATAAAGTATTAGCAGGATAATAGTAAAGGGGTAGCAAGTTAAATGATTCAGTAAAGCACACTAAAATAGGTAGTGGACTGACCTAGAGGACAGTATGAGTTAAGGGTAAGTGGGAGATACTAGGATGTGGAAGATGAGATGAGGGTGAGTGAGAGTGCTAACATAAGGAATGCTAGGGAGGCTTAGGATACTAGATTATTTATGCAACAGAACACAGGAGTGGAGCAGTCAACAATTAAATTCACAGAGCAGGAAAATTAATTAGCAGCAGACATTTTCAAAGTAGTGAAATAAAAAAAAATTCTTAGGCTATTATACTATATGAGCTGCAGGCATAAATTAACATAAAAGTATTGCACGTACAGTATAATAAATTATACACATTAGTATAAAAAGCTAGGTAGTACTCAACACCAGTACATTTAATACAGATCTTGGCAGTTGGGCTTAGACTAGACAGTATTTAGTTTTAGCAGGAGATACTGCACATATGTGTAAGCATTGTAATAGTGCTTTCACTATTGTAGCACCCTTAACATGTGCAGACAGTTTGTCGGACTTGGCAGCATTTACTATTGCTCCTGTTAGAGCTAGGGAGCCGGCCTTTAAATGGCATTTATACTGAATCACTAGCTAAGGTCCGGCAGTATGTGTGGGCATATATAACCTGTTAACAATCAATTAATTTGCGAAACAGAAAATAGTCTGATACTCATTGTATCTGAGACGCATGTGCTTTAGCAAAGCCTCCTTGTATGGAATGAGCTCTGTAATGAGTGCTTCAAATGTTTGGCTAAGTTAACAAGGTATTATAGGTAGAATGCACTGAAACAGCTGTAGTATCAGAGGAGCTGTGGCCTGAAAAACACAACATCTCATGAGCGGACACTCAGCAGTGGCCGATTCCAACCGTGTACAGAGAACAGGAATGCATTGAGCTGCTATTTAGCAAAGATAATATGCTCGGACTCGACGCCAAAACCACATAAGGTTGAAATGGCTGGGCAGTTAACCAGCCAAGGCACAACTGCTCATAGAGCGGACACAGTCAGTTTAAGCAGCAAAAACAAATTAAAGCAAGGCTCAATGGCTCGTAGAGCGGGCACAAACAGTGTAAACAGCCGAGCAGTTCACAAAGCACAGCACTTCCAATTACAATTGCACGTTGAGCGCACACAACCCCTTTAAACAGCAGAACAATAATTATAGAATAGCGTAGAGGTAACCCAGGCAAGACATGCTATGACATGACCAATATAAGTACAGCAAGGCACGACCGCTCGTAGAGCGGACACAAAGCTTAAATTGCCATGCAGTTCACTCAGCACAACTACAACAGAAAAATAATTACTTGTTGCGCGCACACAACCAATTAAGCAGCAAAGCAGGTTTTGTATACAACAAAACAGTTACACAGGCAAGACACACTATTAGTTGTCCATTGTATGTACAGCTACGCAACAAATTAATATAATACAGATGAAAAAGGCTAGCGAAAAGAGAATGAAGGCTGTCAAAAGAGAATTAAAACACAACATTGCTAACTCTCCCTTCTGCTCTTGGCACCACATTACCTAATACAATTCTTACCTACCATCTGTCTACAACAATTTCTCCTCTCCTTTCTGGTACACTGCCTGTATAATAACTAGTACTATATTACCCTTAGCTGTGTCTCTGACTAACACTGTTCTTAATCTCATATTTAGCTGTGCCTCTGACTAACACTATACTTAAATCTCTTGTTCTTTCTCTCACTTAGCTAATAAGCATCCCTGCCCTCCTCTCTCCTCTTATAACTGTTTCAGTCACACTCTGGACTCTTCTATGCATTCCTCCCCTCCACTTAGCCCTTCTGTTTAATTACCTCTTCTTCATCTGTTCCAACTTGGCTCAATCATTAAGATGTATTTGGGGGCTTACTTTTTTGTTGTTATTGAAAATCCACTTTTTGTTCAATCTGTTCTGTTACTCATTTAACTTCCATTTGGCAGAAATGTAAACAGTTATGTGTTCACATTAAATGTAACTGTTTTTATTAGTGTCATGGAGCTTTTGTATGTGGAGCTTTTCTCCTCGGGTCTTCAGTAAAATGGGCCACCAGCCCAGTTGGACTAACCTGGTTAACAAAAGACAAATAAATAAATAAATGGTGGGCACACAACTTGTTATGTTGTGCTGTGTAGTAATGCAATGTCTGTTATACAGTCACTGTACTATACTAGTTCTGGGTGCACAAAGTGTTATGTGTATACTAGACTAATGCCTGTTATATATTTACCATGATGTAGTAATGCTGGGCTCAGAGGCTGTAGTCTTGTGTACCACGTACTCTCTGTGCTGTGTTAATGCTGTGTGCACAGTCTGTTGTTCTGTGCACTACAATAATATCCACTCTACACTCATTGTGCTGGGATATGTGTGAATACACTAGTCCCAGAGATGTGCAGTAATAAGCCACACCCCTTAAATGCTCGTTTTAATGGACAATTTCAGGCCTTCTTTAGCAACAATACCTGTCAGCACTGACTGACAATGTATATACATAATTTTAACTTACCCAGCCTTTTGTATTAAATGTAAGTTAGCACATTGTGAATAACAACTGCATAGCATTGCCTTTCATATTGGGGGCATTATTTTTTTTCAAATTTAACAATTGCATGCCAAACAATGGTGCTTGTTTACTGATGATTTGAAAATGTAGACAGCTATTACGTGGTCAGTGGCCCATCTAACAGGCTAATCAAGTAGTACTTTTGTTGTAATGTATGTTTTCAAATGTATTGGAAGTGTTGGACTACTTATTATCTGTTTAATCTAAGTAAAACAGCTTGCACTGCTGTGTCATCATGGGCACCATTGTGGTGATCGTGGGGGGGGGGGGGCAACGCAGTTATGCCATACAACAGGGATTGCTTGTTTAAACATTCCTAGTTGGGGTGAGGGGATGGCAGCAACCCTTACAGGCAACTAACATTATGTGTTACAAGGCAGAGTCTTTCTTTAAGTATTGCTGAGAGAGGTGAAGGGGCAGCAGCCCCACAGAAATTCAAGCTAATTTTTAAGTTCATTTGTTTACCCATTTTTTTTTTACTAAAGTATCAGGTTAATGTTGGACTACTTGTGGTTATTTACTTAGTTTATATATTTATTTGTGTTTGTTGACTGAGGTAGTGCACTGTTCTCCTTGGAACTTTTTCAGATTCTGCCTGGGAGCAGTGTCTGGTTAAGTGACTTGCTAAGAGTCACACAGACAATGGAGACTGAGGGAATCAAACCCTGGACGAGTGGACCACAAGAAACAACTGGTTATCAAACCCTTAATGTCTGTGTAACTGCCAGACTCAGTATCAGGTGTTGTATAATCATTGGTGATGTATGTGTCACAGCTGTCATTCTTCATCAGTACAGTCTATCTCAGTGTCAGTCACATAGGAAGTGTCCACACCAGTGCAAAATTTTCCTGTGCTGTACTAATATACACAGGCTGTTATATTATGTACCAGGATAATATCTGTTATGTATTCAGAGAACAGTATTGGTGGTGCTGCGGTAGTGTTGTCCCCTCACAATAAGACGTTGTCCTGTTCGATTCTCAGCTAAAGCGTCTTCTGTGTGGAGACATGCATGAATGGGTGTACCTTCGTTGAAGGTTGTACATCAGGGCTGGCAACTCGGTACATAAAAATCTACTGCCAATCATTAGTGGACGATACAACATTCAGTGAACAGTATTAATGTTGTGTGCACAATATTTCATGTTGTGTGCTCTGCCATATTACTTTCCCTTCTAGTGTTCTGCTTCTGGCAATGCTCAGACTTTAGGAATGAATAATGCCCTGAGCATGCTCATTAGGTCATACGTTCACAAAGTACCACATGACTTATGCACTTTTATGAACATGATTCTGTTTATGAATCACACACATGACAGTACTATGAACTAGACTGGCTGTGCCTTACGTTTGCTATTTAGGGAAGATTATGACTTTAAATCTGGCTGCCTTATCTGTGTCCTAGTGAAGTGTAGCTCTTTTATACCCCAGGTTGATGTCCCAGAATACCGCTTTCATTCCTGAATCCTGATAAACATTATTGCATATGGTTTGTGTTTGCTGATGCCATTTATGTATATTGTCATTGCCCCATTAGTTTTTGTCAACTAACTTAAGTTTCACGTACTATTTATCTTCTTTTACCATCTTAATTATACCTTAAAAAAAGACCACCTAAACTGTGACATGCATCAAAGATGTTGAAATGCCAGGCAGTGCAACAAAACTTTATGGCATTTGGTGCTCTCAGTACTGAGACAATAGACTGCTGTCCTGCAAAAGTAATGTTGGGGTGTATGGTTGAAGTTTTTCTCTAATATTTAATGGATTATTCAAATAGAATAACCTATTCAAATAGTAAGTTACAGTAGAAAAACCTTGTCTTGGACCACTTCAATCAGTACTTTAGATTAATTAAAGGAAGTAAAATGATTGTGTAAGTCTTGCAACCTCAGTCAGTTAGATCTGTTAGCACTTAAAGAACAAGGCATTTATGAATCACAACCAGGACAATTTTATAGTCAACAGTGGAAATATTTGAGGAAGGATTTACAATTGGTTTCAGAAATACCTAAAGGAAAGTTTTTTTTTTTCAAACAATTATTTTCCTTCCAGTAGAATGACATAATAAGCTAACTACATAAAATGTATTTCACAATCAGCCAAGAAACTGCTGGTTTGTCATACAGTGTAAATGTAAGAAAACAACGTGTAAAAAATGTTCACACTTCAGATTTAGATGAATAGAGGTAGACAAGATTACTGAGACACAGTCAAGTTAAAGCAGTTGCTGAGAACCAGGAAACGTGCTGAAATCCCTATACAGCCACTTTTTTCTTTGACCCTGAACAAATCACTTGACCTCTCAGTGCTTTGCTCCCTAAAGTTAAAGCAGTGTGTATGTAATTGACATGGTCTTTTGCATTGTAACTCAACTGTTATAAATGAGATGTTAAACAGGACAATACAAGTCTGAGCTAAGCAGTTATCAGATATATAATTTATCTCAAAGTCCCACTTCATTTTATCGTTGAGTTCCATCTTTCCCGTTAGCATCATTTTCAGAATTAATTTCAATACATTTATATATTTCAGCAAACCTACTGTATTTTAAATCTACTCAACAAGCATATGATCCTCCCATATTCATTTACTGCCATATAATTATCAGTAGAAAATTTAAACTACTTCAGTGTTGCTGTGATCTCTCTTTCTCTCTTTCCCTCTCCTCCCTCCCTCTCTCTCACTCTCTGTCTAAAATATCTGTCTGTCTGTCTATCTATCTCTAGGTAACTTTTGTATAGTCAAAAGACACGGAGTACAAATTCAACAATAACAACCCTATTATGTCAGTCTTCAGCATAAATGTCAAAATTATCCCTGTCTGTTCTAGGCCATAATAAATAATATAATCCACCCTGGCCACACTGCCACACCTCCGCCAACCACCAAAAGCACTACTGATAGTATTGCTACTCAACTCAATAATGACTTTGTTGAAACACTATGTAGCTTACTCAAAGATAACCCTGTTTCACCCTTCACCCTATTAATCTGTACTAATAACAGTTCTCCTTCTCTCCCTGTCCAAAGAGCTTCCATTAAAAAGTATCTTCAAAGTCTAAAACCCAACAACTTAGCCATGGATGATCTAGCAGGTGAATATATTAAAATGGCACATGTCCTTACTTATCCTGTTTGTAGCCTGATAAACCTGTCAATAACAGAGAGCTATGTCCTCTCACTCTGAAAAAAAAACATCTATCATTCCCCTGTACAAAGGTAGAAATTCCATTACATTCTCCAACTACAGACCTATACCTCTGCAATCTCCTCTGTTCAAGGTTCTTGAGAAATACATCCATTCTCAGCTTTCCAAGTACCTTACCACAATAATCTTCTTTCTCAAACTTAGCATGGATTCCATTCATCACACCATACCACTAAGACAGTCCTCCTAAGTTTCACTAATACCATAAACATTCATAGAAATACAAGTAACCTTGTATCTTCCCTTTTCATAGACCTATCTAAAGCCTTTGATATAGTTTCTCATCAAAAATTACTAATCAAACTGTCTTCCTTAGGACTTGATCACTCATCCCTCTTATGGTTTTAGAGTTACCTATCAAACAGGCAACAAGCTGTAAAATGGCAAAACAAATACTCTTCAGTTCTTCCCATCTCTGTTGCTGTTCATCAAGGACTAATCCTAGGACTACCACTTTTTAGCATCTTTATAAATGATCTCCTCAATGGAACCATGCATGCCAGTGTAGTGCAATACACAGATAATTCTACTCTTATCTGCTCAGCTCCTAACATACTGTCCCTTCAGCAGTCACTCAATTATTGAGTCAGGGTTACAAACCTCCATCCTAATCCTAAATGCAAAGAAAACCAGGTTAATGCTGTTCTTACCAAAACAGTACCAAAATCAAAAACAAAGCTTTGACATTATATCAGAAGACAATACTACAATAAATATAGTATTACAGACTAAATTTCTGGGCGTTAATATAAATGAAAACCTAAAATATGAATATTCTTCAAACATTAAAAACTACACAAAAAACTTGAGGTACTTTATTGTGCTAGTCCTTATCTCTCAGAATCTGCTAGAAAAACCAAAGCTTCATTCTGTTTTCTCCCATCACTTCTTTATGCAGCTCCCACTCTTACTAACCTGCACTCTACGTATATGAAGGAACTGGATGCATGCTATAACAAGCAGCTACAGTTGCAAGTTATCTTCCATCCAGAACACATCACTGTGTTGCCCTTAAACAGTTACACTGGATTGAGCTTCCACAATATCTCTCCTGCACACAGTTCTTTACTGCATGAAACCTAATTTATTAACCTAAAAGTTGGCCTTCTTTAAACACCATTCTCCAGCACTACTCAACTACAAGGGAATTGTGCTCAGGAAATAAATGTCTCCTAATTTCTAGTAAATCTAAAACTCAAGTTATGTCACTAAATGTGGAATAACATACCAATCAAACTAAGACAACAACAAAAAAAATGAAATTCTTTAAAGCCAAACTCAAACACTACTTATCAAAATCTTGGTTATGCCCCTGCTCTATACCAGGATAATCACACCACTTCATCACTCTAACTGTATATTCTAAGAACCATTCTCTCTTCTACTTGTATATAGCCAACATGTGAGTGTCTGCCCTATTTTTGTACATATCATATCTATGTTATTCTGTTTTCGTTTGTTCATGCCTACTCTATGTGTGCTTTTGGATTTTTTTTTTATTTCTTAAATCTGTTTTAAGTAGTTTAAAAATTGTAATCACATGCTATGTCCCTAATGTTTCCTATTTTAATATGAAGTCTGGGCTATGTTTCTAATGTTTTTTGCTTTAATATATAAACATGGAGCTTTTCACCCTCAGCCTCAATTGAAAAGGATTTTTTCCCAGTCAGATTATCTGGCCAACAAATGGAAATAAAATAATAAAAATTCATGAGGACACAATTGTCTGTTGTCACCATAAAAACATTAGTGTCTTTAAGAATAAGGCCACTGTCAAAGAAATTCTATTTCATACTTAAGCTGCATTTTTTTTTCAAATTGAAATGCGTTTGAATATTAATTAGCTTGCCAGAAAATGAAAGGTGTATTTTCCTTTCCTTGAAATTTAACAGCAGTGTAATACCATATAAATTTAACTTCACCAAGAGAAGGCTTCTTAAACAGACCATAGGGTCTTTTTTTTATGGGAGTACGCAGTCTTACATTTAATTTATATGCTCCTGAAACATCTCTGAAATATTTAATATCATCATTCACTGCTTTCAATTAACATATCAATATCCAACTTTCAGCTTTCAAATTTAAATAAAATTTGAATGAGTTGCTGTAGTTTATCCATAAGAAATCAATACTTACAAAAAAATAAGAGCTATAAACAGTATTAACCAATCTGTTCATCACTTACAAGCGTACCTGAGATTATATATATTAGCTTGAGTTTAAAAATAAATTTTTACTTTAAATTTTACTGTAGTTTGTATTTCTGTACTGTAGTCCTCACACAGAAGGAACATTTAAGTTTTACATTTTTTAAATAAACTACAATTTTCCTGCCTTGTAGTATTATCATTTCCTTATGGTTACTACTTTTTGTTCATTCAGTCCTAGAATTGCTGAATGATATACTGGGTACTGGACCATTTTAAATCAAACAGATACTTCCCATAGTTTGAAAGTTTAAATACACTTAATAATTTTTGACCCTAAGTCTCAATATGTATTAACTGATGGGAAAGACAATTTATAGCTCTCATTTTAAATTTTGTTTCTCATACTTACCATGTATAGTAGATTACTGACACACTTGTTTAGGTATATGGTTAATACTTCATCATATTACACTTCAGACTTAATGTGCTATTTTTATGTTGACAATAGTTCACCATACTCTAGTATTTAAACAGTTTAGTAAAGTCATAATTACTCTGTTTTGCATTTACAAAAAGTGTTTAGTCACATGATTAATGCTTCATCATATACATTTTCATATTGTTCATAATTCACCATGTTCCATAAGGTCTGAGCAGTTTCAAAACATGTGATTATTCAGTCACACAGCTACAGAATTTGTTTAGACATAGTTCATGACTGATAGCGCAGTGTATCACAGACACACTCATTCCTGGAATACCATTGTTACTTCCTATGTAATTATCCAAATTTTCCTTAAATGCTATTAATGAAGTTGTGTAGTTTATTTCAACAGAAATTTTGTTCCAAATTTTTGGAATTATTTGAGTTATATAAGAATCACTTTCAATAGTGCCCCTCTGCCCCATCATTTTTTTTTAAGTTGGATTAGCTGAATATATTCTTGCTACCTTGATTTAATTGGCTTTCTATAATAATTTTATGTGTGTTTTATTTCTGTGTTAATATGAATTTGTATTCATGCAGTGTTTTACTTTTGCTTACTGTATATTCAGAGTTAATTTGGTCAAACAATGTCTTGCAGACTCTCTATATTGTATATGAATGTGTGTGTGTGTGTGTGTGTGTGTGTGTGTGTGTGTGTGTGTGTGTGTGTGTGTGTGTGTGTGTGTGTGTGTGTGTCTGCCTGTCTGTAATTTGAATCCAAGGTTAGAGTGATTGTCTTCTGTTGCTATGGAAACTAATTTTGCTTCATGTTATTCACTTCCTCTCTCTTCCTACCTGCCTCATGTCCTGCTTGTGGGGTTTATACTTTCACTTTTACTAGGAAGTTATTTTTGGATGTCTTTCACTGTCCATGATAAGGTAGTGCAGTTAGATGTGACCTTTATTAGTTTTATTTCTATAAATTTTGTTTTCCTTATGACAGAATCCTGTTTCATGTTTTGTTCTATTTTTAAAGTTTTTACTGCAGACTTATTAATGTACTTGAACTAGTAGTTCATATTGGTTTACTTTCTGAGTATTTCTGCACTTGAACTTGGGGTATTTCTGGGGTTTGGTGTTAGTTTTTATTGATTTACTTTTTTAGTATTTTTGCGTTTTTCATTGATAAATTACTTTTCAAGATGGATAGACTTTGCTGGATTGTGAAGTCTGTAAGGAAGGAGGGATCTGTGAAAAAATGTGATGTGTAAGTTCACTGCACTACCTTTATTCCCTGTCTGGAACAGATATGCTCCACATATAGCTATCAACCTAATCAATTTCCTTTGTCTGTTTTAGCATTACTATTAAACAAAATGTCATAAACAAACCAAAAAAACAGTGGATCCCTTGCAGCGAGTTGTTGTTGTTGTTGTGTCTTTCGGCTTTTCCCGGTTAGGGGTCGCCACAGCGGAACTCCGGTCCGCTAATGATTGGCAGTAGATTTTTACATGCCGAGTTGCCAGCTCTGACGCACAACCTTCAATGAAGGTACACCCATTCACGCATGTCTCCACACAGAAGACGCTCTAGCTGAGAATCAAAACTATTTATTATAAAGCCTAAAGCACTTTTCGGGATGACAGCTAGATTAATGCAGGAAGGAGTTCGAATAAGTACTCTTCCTGTAAATCTTAGACACATATCTCCTATTATCAAGGTCTTTATTCAATTTAATGTTTAGATAATCTATTTCTTCTACACTAAACTTAAATGTAAATTCAAAGAACTGTGTGGAATTATTAAGGTAATCCACTAGTTCTTTTGCCTGTTTAAGATCACCTTTAAACATTATAAATATGCCGTCAATGTACCTTGTATAGAAAGTCAACATCTGCATATAGTGGGGGTTCTTAAATATAGTCTCCGTCTTCCAATATGCCATCACTAAATTAGCTAAGCTTGCTCCACAGGGGGAGTCCATGGCCACCCCTATTTTTTAGAGATAATACTGCTAGTCAAAAGTGAAATAGTTATTTGTAAGTATTATGTTAAGTAATTCTTCTACCAAGGAAATTTCAACGTAACTTGCCCCTCATCTTTTAAGCATTAAACATACCCATTCTACACCTTCCTGATGAGGTATTGAAGTATAAAGATCCTTGTTATAAAATTATTGTCCACATCAAACTCTAAGTTGTTAATTTTATCTGCTAATGACCAGGAATCTTTACAGATTTGATACTCATACCTCAAATATTTTTGCAAAACTGTTTCCACAACTTTTGCACAAGGGTATGTAATAGAACTGCAAGCCTCTCAAGAGGTCTCATCGGTGAATTTGTAAGGTTTTTATGTACCTTCGGAATGTCAAAGAAAACTGGCAGTTTTGAATGTAACATTGTCATATAATTATAAAGTTCCACATTAATCTTGGCTTCTATAAACAAGTCATTTAAATAGCCCTTTATATGATTATGTGCTATATTTAGCTCATTAAGGGAGACTTGTTCATAGGTCTCACCTTGTATCACCCTTTTCATCCATTGAACATAGTCATCTTGGTCAAAGATAGTCAAACCACCCCCTTTATATGGCTTGGTAACTCTGACCTTGGCAAACCTTAGTTAGTTCAATGCTTGCCATTCCTCCAACTTCACATTCTTACTTTTTAGTACATCACCATGCACATTAAAAGGATAAGATTTCCTATTCATGTTATTATAAACAAATCTTAAATCTAACTCACATAATGTCTCAAAAATATTAAGCACTGGATGTAAGGATGGATTATATGTACTGGCTATTTTGAACTTGTTTTCCACCACTTTATTATTGCCTAACAAGGCTGCTAAATTCAATTTTCTTACAAAATTTTTAATATCCATAATAACCCTAGCCATTTTCATATGTTGGCTTGGTACAAAAATGTACCCTTTAGCCAATAAATCCACTACAATTGGATCAATACTACATGATGAATAATTGAAAATTTTAAAGTCTCCTGTGCTGTTGGTTATGATGTTCAAACTATTATCACAATCAGGATCTAATGTTTGCGTTTGTTAAAGCGCTGTTTGTTCTTGGTCTTCTGAAATGTCTTCTGCTTTGGAATAGCCCCTGTGTGTCTCACATTGTGAAAATTCTGGCCATTATTATCTTTGTTAACATGTGCATCCATATAGTTGCTGTCATTACGTAAACTACAGATGCGTTCACTTTGCCTCAATTCATTAACAGGGATATTGTTATTCTGAATATTAGTTCTATCATCTGTTATGCTAATTTCTGTATTCATTACATTTAGAAGACCTTCGTTCTCTTTGTATGTCCCTGCTGCAGCCCAAACTTGGGATGGTGGGGGTACGCTGAGCCTTGGTCATAAGCCAAACGATCGCGGTATATCTTTTTGAGTTTAATACCTTTTAATTTCTCCATATACTGATCTAAGCTTGAAAACATCCTTGTAGATTCATATTTAAATCGTAGAAAGCTTATATCTGCTTTAATGTTATTATCAAGTTCAGTAATGTCTTTAAATATGGTAGAAATTAAAGCAGAATAATGTTTTATCATGAGTTCCATTAAGTCGAAACCTTGTTGGTCAAACAAGCTCAACAGTTCAAGATGGAACGTTGAGTCTGGTATTAACCCCGTAGGGTACTGATATGAGCGTAAACCTTTAGGTACAATATGTACCTGTAGACACTCATTGAAATATGCTATTTCTAATTGTAGTTTTTCAATTTTAAAAGTTTGTAATCAAATACCTTAAACTTGTCTGAAAGAGTTGGCACACTGGCCTGTTGTATGAGCAAAGAGTTCCTTACAAACTGTATAGGGCTATTCAGCCACTCGCTCAGTATTGGGAGTCCAATAAGACCTGCTGCACATTGTTTGTTAATCCGTGCAGGTCCCGCACCATTATTTTGTATTGTAGCATTCCTTGGTGATGAGTGTTGATGAGTGTCTTTTGATTTACAGGAAAGTACTTATTCAAACTCCTTCCTGCATTACTCTAGCTGTCATCCCTTCTCACAAAAAACATCGGTTATAAAGGGACAATTGGTTAGAGCAGCCAAAATAGTCTCATTAGAAGAAGACTTTCTGGGTGAATGTGAATTCTTGGGCAACATGTTTGCTAGTCGTGGGTACCCGATGGACTTAATTGAAGCAGTTAGAGGAGAAGTTCAAATCAAAAGACAGAATGGGGTAATTATTATACCCATTCTACAAGGGTCTCTAGTACAAGATCAGTCAACTTATGCTATAAGTCTTTCCTCCTCCCTGGGCTATCCTAAAGCTTTATTTGATAATGAGAACTAAGTTGGCACCAACACTAATTATAATACTAGTTTCATAACAACATTTAACTTAGTACTATAATTTCTCACATTATATGTAACAATTGGGAGTTAATAAATAGAGACGTGTCTTATTAAAA
>NC_056728.1:1149214486-1149226986 GCF_019279795.1 Protopterus annectens | reverse complement strand
AAGGAGGTGTGTCACAATGCAAACTGTGTAAAATTGAAAAGCTGGAAAATGACCAATAGACTGGTAAATAATACATGTCTGAGAAATTGGACAGACTATAACGCATTCTTCGAAATGTGCACTTCATGTCAGTAATTCACTGTGTAAAATGTTTTACATTACGTGATTTATATGTAATCATATTATGCAATTTTTACAGGGT
This sequence comes from Protopterus annectens, assembly GCF_019279795.1. Classification (NCBI taxonomy): domain Eukaryota; kingdom Metazoa; phylum Chordata; order Ceratodontiformes; family Protopteridae; genus Protopterus; species Protopterus annectens. The sequence continues at coordinate 1,149,226,784 of NC_056728.1, read as the reverse complement.
TCAATTGGAGATCCAGGAACCCCAGGACTGGATGGTGAAAAGGTAAATACAAAGTTATGGAACAAAAAATGTGTCTTGGCTATCACATAACATACATTAATAAGTTATTAGATTAAAAAAATAGTAAATTTCACAGAATTTTCTATCTGAACTAAATGTTTTCTGATGAAGGCTTGATTACAGGAGTATGCTTGGATGGAGAGGTGGAGGGATGGTTCACTGAACCATTCTGACTGAGATCACGGTGCAACAGGGATTGAGGAATTTGACCATTTCCTCACTGTAGTGCGATCTTGAAGTTGGTATAAATAATTTTCAGGGGGTGTGGGGGATACAGGAAGCTTGCCCCTCCTGCAAAAATGTTATTTGTGTTGTTGGTGTGTTTTGTGAGGATTTATGTCAGTTTTTCCATTAACTGTATTGTTGAATGTATGGTCTTGTCCGTATGGGTTTCAACAATGTAGCTTTGTGATAAGCTGTCATAGATGCATATAAGTGTGTGTGTGTGTGTGTGTGTGTGTGTGTGTGTGTGTGTGTGTGTGTGTGTGTGTGTGTGTGTGTGTGTTGTTTATAAATACATATATGTTTGTGTGTATATGGAATTAGGCATGAGGGTGTGTATATGATGCATATATTAGAGCACTCTTAGAAGTTCTGTGATGCACAAGTCCAAGGGGCAGGTACTTTACAGGCCCTGAGTTTGTGGTAATATATGTATGATGCCCTCCCCCCAAGTGACTAATTGCACTTATAAAATCAATGCCTATATTTTTTGCTGTTTGACATTTACATTTAGTAGCTTATACATGATGATGATTATCATACTTCTCAACCTCTTACCTCAAGAAATCTGGACAAGGACAAAAATAATGGGGGGACAAAAGCCCATAAATTGGCACAAATTTTATATATTGCTCTTATAAACTTACAAAGTTGCTACAATAAAATGTTCTGTTTTAGCATGCATTTTCCAAAGTATATGAAGTCTGAAACTCAAATCGCTGCCTATATTTAGTGACTTCCATCCTCAATGATTTGCCAGAAAACCACAGATTTTATGAGGAACAGACTAGGAATATGAGGCAAAAATCTGGACAGTTGAAGGGTATGATTATTATATGTTTTATGGGTTATTTTAATGTTCTAGGGGGTATTTTATTATTAAATTATTATTCCACCCATTTTACCAGAGGTTCACAAAAGTATTACAGAGGATTGGTATGCAGAGCTATAATTTTTTAAGTATGAGGAATTTTGATATGGAATTTTCATGGTAGTCATTTAAGAGACCCTTATGACAAATTGCTATGCTATGTACAGTTTCAAAATTCTATTTGTAAATGTTTTCTTGGAGTCATTGCCACAAACTGCATTCTGAATCTGGGTTGCACAAATTCAGTGTCACAGTTCAGGTGGTGGTACACATATTGTGTGTTGAAAAGCTGAGCTCAAAATATCAGGTTTCGGTAAAGTTATTGGCATTTATTGAAAATAAAGTTAAAAAATATGTTGCCCTTTTTAGAAAAATGATTGTTTTGCAGGTTACAACTTTTTAATTTTAAGGAATGAGGCTATGAAATGTTCAGGGTAGCCATTTTAGTAAATCCTCTGTAATACTATTGTGAGCCTATGCACAATTCAGTTTGTAAATTTCATAAGAATCCATAGGAATTTCAAGGCATTTCAGTCTCACTACCATATACACCTTATTGATAACCACCCTCTGGCTGTACTCCCTTTCTCTAGGTGGGCCTGGCCAGTTAAACATAGGGTAAATTTGGAGGCAACCATTCAATTATCCAAATTCCATTTGAAGAATGACAGTATATTGCACTATTTAAATTGTAAGGCAGTCCTTCCAGAGATAGAAGATTTTGTGTTGTGAATCTGTTTCTTTATTGTGTTTTATTTGCCTGATAGTGAAGATTTATGTCCCTGGTTCTGGTATTATTGGAATTGTTTGACTTGTGGAAATAGAGAAGGTCCAGAAAAACTGGGTGTCTAATAGAATGGAAGGCTGGGTATAGATCACCCCCTAAATAGTCTATGACACTGGATATAAAGGCAGTGCTTCCAGGCTTTCTTGTTATCTTAGGGACTTCAAGTCAGTGATCTTAGTAAGGGATCCTTGGGGTCTTTCTAGTTCTTTTATATGTCCAGTGAAGTACATCTCATAGATGGCACAGTAATTGGTCTCATCATTGTTAAGTATAAAGGAACAGTGATGTATTTCAACTGGGATGATAGTTCCTTGGCAGTTAGCTGTGATAAGTAAAAGAATTTTCTGACTACTGCTGTCAGATGATGATCAAAAGAGAAGGAACCATCAGTCCATCTTCCAAGGTCCCTAAGTATGCTTTCATTTTGTAGTGGAATATTGTCGATGTTATCTGTTGATGGGAGAAAATTACCAAACGTGATGATACTGTACTTATGCACATTTAATTTAAGCTCATGTTTCTTACACCAGGTATTTCCAAGTGTTTGTTCATGGGGTTGTTTTCTCAGTTGTTTTAACAAATTGCATTTTGGATCCAAGTTGCTCAAATTCAATGTCATAGTTCATGTAGTGGGTGGTCCATAGATAGTGTGTTAAAAATTTGAGCTCAGACAATTAATTTGGCAGAAGATCTTTCAGTTGCCCCGTTTTGGAGGGACATTCCTATTTTCAGGCCTAATTTAGAATGTTACTATTTTTGGATGTATGTCCTTGTTTTTCAGGCTTAAGTTACCTCTTTCATACAATTTTATGAATCCCCCTAATCACATGTGATATTTAAAGCTATCTAGTACATAGAAAACCACACTACCTGACCAACATACCAGTGGCACCAATAATTTAAAGAAAGAGGACACACATCTCCCTTTTCTGAAGCAGAAATAAATGAACTTGTGTGTTACCAATCCCCATATGTGCCGGTTAACTGAGAGTTTACTATATATTCATATTATATATATATATATATATATATATATATATATATATATATATATATATCAAATTTATTTATTTATTTATTATTTACTGGACACAGGTCCTTTTTCAGCAGAGGCCAGGGAAGAAAAGCTCCACAGAAAGACATTGTAGATGGTAAACAATAACAATCAAGGTATGTATACAGTAGAGGTGATCATGACATGGAGAACTACAGGAGCAAATCTGGTACAATTGAGTAGTAAGCTCTAATTACAGCATTGAGAAAGAATTAAAACACAGTGCTACAAATTATCTAAATAGTAACTAAATAACAATAATAATAGACTTAATGAATAACTAAATCCTGGAAGGATTAACAAGCAGTGAGTAAGCTACAGTTCAGTTTTATAGTGATAGAGAGGAAACTCTATCTAAAGCTGGGAAAGGAAGGATTACTAGATGGGGTTTGGACAAGGACAAAACCAGTGAGAACTTAGGTGAGATTTAAGTGCAGCCTTGAAAAGATTGCAGGAAGGAAGGGTAGTTATGGTAGTGGGAAGGTTGTTCCAAAGCTTGGATAGAGCGCAGGAAAATAGTGCTTCAACTGCTGAATTTTTGGCTTCGGTGACCTGGAGGAGATTTTTGTTGCAGGAGCGTCATGGACTGGAAGAGTGGTAGGGTTGGAGAATTGTATGGAGCGATGGGATTCGGAGAGGGTGGTTTACTAGTTTATAAGCAAAGGTGAGTTGAGTTTGGGGTGGGAGTTGTGGGAGTTCAAGCCTGTCAAGGTTTCTAAGGGAGACACAGTGGTGGCTGCAGTAAGAAGCACCAGTGGCAAATTTTGTGATTTTATTGTAGCAGGCTTCAAGTTGGTGTAAGTCTGTCTGTCTAAGATTTGTAAGTATGGGTGATGTGTAGAGTAGGGTGGAGATTAGTTGGGAACTGGCAATAGAGATTCTTGCTGGTTTGGTGAGGTATTGGTGGCTTCTGTATAAGGCACCAAATTGACCAAATAGACCAGCAAAGCAGCACAGAGTTCAATAAATTTATTAAATACTTGTGTCTATAACAGACTAGTTTCGGCAAACAGCCTTCTTCAGTGTAACACAATGTAGTCAAGTTCCATTTTAATCATCTTATAAATACTTATCCAGAGACAATCACAATCATTTGCTCATGAATATTGATAAATTTGAAACATCTTCATTTTTTCATACAAAAATACAAAGGGTACTGTATATACTGATAAAGTCATTCCTGAATGTCAGGCTAAACACCCCAAAGAGGTGCATACACAGAATTAAGAAGTTGTTATAATATTATGGTATATCCATCCTCATGCTCATATTAGTAGAGAACTGTGTTTAGATAGCCATAATCCCTGGCTACTAAGCCAATCTTCATCAAAAACACCAGGTGTATAATACATCAAGTGCTCAAATTAAATGGACTGACAAAAAAGGGGAAAAAATAAAGCATATATATAGAAAATCATAATAAATATGCATATATGAATATATATGGGTGTACAAAATAACTGAAATAAAAAAATGAAAGTTAAAGAATAAAAAAATAAAAAATGAAAAATAAAAATTAATAAATAAAAAATAAATAAATAAAAATCAGCAACATCCACAATATAAGGCTTATACCAAAGATTAAGCCCAAAATATGTGTCGTTAACCTCCAAGACTGATAAAGTAATAGTAAAGGCAACTATGTATTAATATCTTATCTAAGATAACAGTGAAATCAGTCCTGAAAATTAGCGTGAGCATCCCAAAAAATGTATACATAAGATAGGACCACTTATTTACATGATATGGCCTATCCATCCAGTCATGTACTCATATTGTATCAGTCTATATATGTATGGCCATAATCCTTGTCTTTTCAACAATTATTCATTTGAGGCACCAAAAATGTTGTATATCAAGTACTTAAGGTAAGAGACCTAAACAATCCATATCAGAACAATGGGAAAATCAAAGGCATATGTATACAGGGAATAAGGTGAGTATACACCTATAATTGAATATGAGTATGCCATTATACATACTAAATAATCCATGCTAAGAATCTTAAATTAGGTATTGAAAAATAGATATCAAAAAACACATTCTTGACCACCAGGATCTAAACAAGTATGTTAATATGTGGAACTGATTGAGATACTGAATAAAAGACTGTGTGAAGCTTATATGACCACATTGGTTCAAATTGGTCATTATATTACACATGCACATAGTCCATATGCTATGTATAATTAGAGTAGGGCCCATGATCAGTACCAGCCAAGATGCTAAGTGATCCTAATCCCTAGATGATGAGTAACCTAAAGAAATGTAGTCCACTTGTTGGAGTCAGATATATCAACATAAATGTTGTCAAATAGCCAACTTCTCCTATAACCAACTTCTCCTATAAATGGTCATTCAATCCAGGATGAAATAAACCCCCCAATGTAGTAATCCAGTATTTCTCTTTTTGGTCCAGTAACCCATGCCAGCCCTGTTTGTTGGTTCTATCTCCAGAAATGCGGTCAATAACCATAAAGGTAAACCTAGCTTGAGGATGTTTTAATGTGTGTTGATATAAAGCACTAGTCTCCTTATGGTTTTTCATATCGCTGCGGTGTTCATTCATCCTGAATCTCAGAGCCCTCGAGGTTTGTCCAACATAAAATCCCCCACAGTAACACGAGGCCAGGTACACCACCCAATCGCTACTGCAATTACCAAAACCTTAATGTCAAAAATTCTACTGGTATTGCGACTGGTAAACTCCTTGGATTTAAGCATATACTGGCAGGATCCACAATGGCCACAAGGGAATGAACCAATAAGTTCATCACCATGAAGTGTCAGTTGTTTATGGGTCGTCCCCCCACTTGCCATATGTTTGAAATGTGAAAAGTAAGAACCCAAGGTTTTACCTCGTTTATATGAGAAAAGACAACGAGGTCCCAGGATACTCGTAGCTTTTCATTAGCCAGTAGAATATTCCAATGTTTGTTAATAATGTTTCTGATCATATTAACGTTTCTACCATATGTGGTGATGAATCTGACACCTGTACTGCGAGATGATTGATTTTTGTTCTTATTGTGATATTGTAATAGGTCATCCCTTTCAAGACTATTTGCTCTACTCTGTGCAGACAGAATATCAAACCTGTCATATCCCCTTTCGGTAAATCTTCGACCGAGATCCCTACTGGCCACTTGGTATTCCTCAATATTTGAACTGAGCCGTTTGATACGTATGAACTGGGATATAGGAATACTCCTGATGGTGTGACGGGGATGTAAACTTGATGCGTGTAACAAGGTATTATATTGCGGGTATTTACGAAAAACCCTGGTAGACAAAGTATTGTCTGAGTTCCTATATACAGTGACATCCAAAAAGCTAATGCTGTTTCTATCATATGACACAGAAAATTCAAGTCCCCAGACATTGTCATTAAGATACTCAACAAATTCCCTTAGGTAACACACATCAGCCCGCCACACCAACCAGCAGTCGTCCAGGTAACGTCTCCAAATGTCCATTTCCACCTGAAAGATATTATGTGATGTATCATAAATCATATATTCTTCAACATAGGCCATGAATAGGTCAGCGTATATAGGGGCAAAGGATGCCCCCATAGCTGTTCCTTGTAGCTGCCAGTAGCATTGGCCTTGGAAATACAGAACATTCTTGTTTAACACATGTTCAGACATACATATCAAAAGAGTGTTAAAGCCCGGTGAATATAGGTTAGCCCTTTCCAACCAATATTGTATAGATTGAAGACCCGCCCAATGTGGTATGCTTGTATATAATGATTTCACATCCAAAGTACATAAATACCATTCGGGTTCCAATTGAGTTTCCCTGATAATTTGTAGAAACTGAGTGGTGTCCTGCAACCTAGATCTTATGTGTTCCAATAGGGGTTTGAGATATTTGGTAAGGAAGGCCGACAGTGGTTCGGTCAAAGAACCTATTCCTGAGACTATTGGTCTGCCTGGTGGTTTTACTAAAGATTTATGAATTTTGGGTAAAAGATACAGTATCTGTTTGCATGGTTCAGAAACCATAAGTGAATCCAAACATTTCTTATTAATAATACCCTCCTCATAGGCTAGCCGCAAGAAGGAATCAATCTCATCCTTAAATACTGGTGTAGGGTCTATAGACATGTTCATATAGCACTTAGCATCTGACAATTGGGTTAGCCCTTCTTGGACATAATCCGCAGTATTCCAGACCACAACCGCACCTCCCTTATCAGCAGGGACAATAACTATGTCTTTATTGTCACACAAAGTATTCAGAGCTATCCTGTCTTCAGGAGTTAGATTACTAGCCAACATGATATGTCCCATATTCTCAAAAGGAATATCCCTCAGAATACTGTCCATAAAAATGGAAACGTGTTTATTCATAGGAGGTTGGAATGAGGACTTACCAAAACGGAAGTCCCCAGATGGTTCTGACTGGTTATCCTCAAAGAACAGTCTAAGATTTAATCTCCTACAAAAAGCCTGTAAATCCTGAACTATGTGATATTCCTGGCTGAAAAATGAGGGAATGTAGTTCAAACCCTTGTTTAGTAATGCAACCTGTTCATCTGTCAATGTGGTTTTAGATAAATTTAACACATTCTGAGTGGACCCTGATGTATCCCCTATTTCAAGAAATTGTCCAGAAGACCCTGAAGGGAGACCGGAGTGATTGGTCTTTCTGTGCTTTCTACCGCCCCGGTGTCCCTTACTCCCTCTAAAGGGGAAATTTTGTTAGTTTTCTTCCTGTTGGGTGAAATTCTTTCCCCAGATGCCTCAAAATCAGTAAGGGAGGATTCATCACCAGAGGTGCTGTATGAGCTCTCCCCCCTATTTTTGAGAATGGAACGGGGTCTCTTTTTGGTGCGACTGGGCCCTGTTCTAACCTGATTGGTATCCACAAATCTGACCGATCTACTGAAATCAAATGGTTTCCCCCTTTGATAATCGGAAAAATCACGATGAAATTTCTTAATTTTACGTTCCTTTAAGGTTTTTTCATGCTCCATCAGTTCTGAAGATAATTTTTTAATATTATCCTGATATTTTGGGGAGGATTCAAACTTACGAACCTCAGAGCATATGTTTTTGATTTCCAATATATTGGAATCTACTGTCCTTTCGTAGTATTGTAACAAAATGTTCACAAATATCATGGATCCAGTCTGAAGAGCCTCCTGCCAATCTTGATTTAGTTTATCATCTGGCTTCCCAACTAGAGGTTGTGTTCGTATTCGTAATCCTCTGGGAGCCATGTTTTGGGACTGATGGAGCACAAAAATGTCCAAGGAATATAGTACTTAAACAAAAGAAGTGACAATAGTTGACATACCCAGTCGCATCAAACAGAGAGAAAAATTAAACACCTAATCCTTTATAGAGAGTCACAGGGGCGGCAGAAAGCACAAGTGACACAATAATACAATGCAGGAAAATCCCTATATCAGGTGGAATACCAAAATATCTTAGTGGTAAATTGTAATATTGTTATACCACCATTGACTAATACATGAGATATAAGAACACAACGTCGGAATAATTCAATCTCAATTAACCAATAGTTGAACACTAATCCAAAGGTTCAGTATTATACACTCCAATGGACATAACTGTCCACTACAAACAACAACTGTTTGCAATGCCACAACAAACCACTATGAGTATTACAGAACTGGGAGATCAAAACACAATGGGTATTGAGAATACCATGTATTCAAAACCCAAAAAAGTTTAATAAAGATGTGTGAATCAAATGATCAATATTGGAAACATATATAAACCATATTATATTCAGTTTAAATGATCTATTAGAAAAGACTTACATAGATAATTCAAAGTCCCTCTCTCAGCTAAATAATTATACTAGTCACCATACACCTGATGTGTTCTCTGTTGGTATCTATATAAAACATTTGAATCCTCCCCAAAATATCAGGATAATATTAAAAAATTATCTTCAGAACTGATGGAGCATGAAAAAACCTTAAAGGAACGTAAAATTAAGAAATTTCATCGTGATTTTTCCGATTATCAAAGGGGGAAACCATTTGATTTCAGTAGATCGGTCAGATTTGTGGATACCAATCAGGTTAGAACAGGGCCCAGTCGCACCAAAAAGAGACCCCGTTCCATTCTCAAAAATAGGGGGGAGAGCTCATACAGCACCTCTGGTGATGAATCCTCCCTTACTGATTTTGAGGCATCTGGGAAAGAATTTCACCCAACAGGAAGAAAACTAACAAAATTTCCCTTTAGAGGGAGTAAGGGACACCGGTAGAAAGCACAGAAAGACCAATCACTCGGTCTCCCTTCAGGGTCTTCTGGACAATTTCTTGAAATAGGGGATACATCAGGGTCCACTCAGAATGTGTTAAATTTATCTAAAACCACATTGACAGATGAACAGGTTGCATTACTAAACAAGGGTTTGAACTACATTCCCTCATTTTTCAGCCAGGAATATCACATAGTTCAGGATTTACAGGCTTTTGTAGGAGATTAAATCTTAGACTGTTCTTTGAGGATAACCAGTCAGAACCATCTGGGACTTCCTTTGGTAAGTCCTCATTCCAACCTCCTATGAATAAACACGTTTCCATTTTTATGGACAGTATTCTGAGGGATATTCATTTTGAGAATATGGGACATATCATGTTGGCTAGTAATCTAACTCCTGAAGACAGGATAGCTCTGAATACTTTGTGTGACAATAAAGACATAGTTATTGTCCCTGCTGATAAGGGAGGTGCGGTTGTGGTCTGGAATACTGCGGATTATGTCCAAGAAGGGCTAACCCAATTGTCAGATGCTAAGTGCTATATGAACATGTCTATAGACCCTACACCAGTATTTAAGGATGAGATTGATTCCTTCTTGCGGCTAGCCTATGAGGAGGGTATTATTAATAAGAAATGTTTGGATTCACTTATGGTTTCTGAACCATGCAAACAGATACTGTATCTTTTACCCAAAATTCATAAATCTTTAGTAAAACCACCAGGCAGACCAATAGTCTCAGGAATAGGTTCTTTGACCGAACCACTGTCGGCCTTCCTTACCAAATATCTCAAACCCCTATTGGAACACATAAGATCTAGGTTGCAGGACACCACTCAGTTTCTACAAATTATCAGGGAAACTCAATTGGAACCCGAATGGTATTTATGTACTTTGGATGTGAAATCATTATATACAAGCATACCACATTGGGTCTTCAATCTATACAATATTGGTTGGAAAGGGCTAACCTATATTCACCGGGCTTTAACACTCTTTTGATATGTATGTCTGAACATGTGTTAAACAAGAATGTTCTGTATTTCCAAGGCCAATGCTACTGGCAGCTACAAGGAACAGCTATGGGGGCATCCTTTGCCCCTATATACGCTGACCTATTCATGGCCTATGTTGAAGAATATATGATTTATGATACATCACATAATATCTTTCAGGTGGAAATGGACATTTGGAGACGTTACCTGGACGACTGCTGGTTGGTGTGGCGGGCTGATGTGTGTTACCTAAGGGAATTTGTTGAGTATCTTAATGACAATGTCTGGGGACTTGAATTTTCTGTGTCATATGATAGAAACAGCATTAGCTTTTTGGATGTCACTGTATATAGGAACTCAGACAATACTTTGTCTACCAGGGTTTTTCGTAAATACCAATATAATACCTTGTTACACGCATCAAGTTTACATCCCGTCACACCATCAGGAGTATTCCTATATCCCAGTTCATACGTATCAAACGGCTCAGTTCAAATATTGAGGAATACCAAGTGGCCAGTAGGGATCTCGGTCGAAGATTTACCGAAAGGGGATATGACAGGTTTGATATTCTGTCTGCACAGAGTAGAGCAAATAGTCTTGAAAGGGATGACCTATTACAATATCACAATAAGAACAAAAATCAATCATCTCGCAGTACAGGTGTCAGATTCATCACCACATATGGTAGAAACGTTAATATGATCAGAAACATTATTAACAAACATTGGAATATTCTACTGGCTAATGAAAAGCTACGAAGTATCCTGGGACCTCGTTGTCTTTTCTCATATAAACGAGGTAAAACCTTGGGTTCTTACTTTTCACATTTCAAACATATGGCAAGTGGGGCGACCCATAAACAACTGACACTTCATGGTGATGAACTTATTGGTTCATTCCCTTGTGGCCATTGTGGATCCTGCCAGTATATGCTTAAATCCAAGGAGTTTACCAGTCGCAATACCAGTAGAATTTTTGACATTAAGGTTTTTGGTAATTGCAGTAGCGATTGGGTGGTGTACCTGGCCTCGTGTTACTGTGGGGGATTTTATGTTGGACAAACCTCGAGGGCTCTGAGATTCAGGATGAATGAACACCGCAGCGATATGAAAAACCATAAGGAGACTAGTGCTTTATATCAACACACATTAAAACATCCTCAAGCTAGGTTTACCTTTATGGTTATTGACCATTTCTGGAGATAGAACCAACAAACAGGGCTGGCATGGGTTACTGGACCATAAAGAGAAATACTGGATTACTACATTGGGGGGTTTATTTCATCCTGGATTGAATGACCATTTATAGGAGAAGTTGGTTATAGGAGAAGTTGGCTATTTGACAACATTTATGTTGATATATCTGACTCCAACAAGTGGACTACATTTCTTTAGGTTACTCATCATCTAGGGATTAGGATCACTTAGCATCTTGGCTGGTACTGATCATGGGCCCTACTCTAATTATACATAGCATATGGACTATGTGCATGTGTAATATAATGACCAATTTGAACCAATGTGGTCATATAAGCTTCACACAGTCTTTTATTCAGTATCTCAATCAGTTCCACATATTAACATACTTGTTTAGATCCTGGTGGTCAAGAATGTGTTTTTTGATATCTATTTTTCAATACCTAATTGAAGATTCTCAGCATGGATCATTTAGTATGTATAATGGCATACTCATATTCAATTATAGGTGTATACTTACTTCATTCCCTGTATATATACGCCTTTGATTTCTCCATTGTTCTGATATGGATTGTTTAGGCCTCTTACCTTAAGTACTCGACATCCAACATTTTGGGTGCCTCAAATGAATAATTGTTGAAAAGACAAGGATTATGGCCATACATATATAGACTGATACAATATGAGTACATGACTGGATGGATAGGCCATATCATGTAAATAAGTGGTCCTATCTTATGTATATATTTTTTGGGATGCTCACGCTAATTTTCAGGACTGATTTCACTGTTATCTTAGATAAGATATTAATACATAGTTGCCTTTACTATTACTTTATCAGTCTTGGAGGTTAACGACA
>NC_056728.1:1149184486-1149204486 GCF_019279795.1 Protopterus annectens | reverse complement strand
CTTTCTTAATGACTCGACACATTCTGTGGTGCAGCATAATTAACGTACACTTACTGGTAGAGAAGGAATCCTAACTGCACCATGAGTGTAAAATTCATGTAAAAATGTTGAAAATCATTTATTTGATATAACACTGATGACATAGAAGCATAAAACCCTAAATATAACCATGGTGACCCAAGACTGACTCATGGATTGGGTGCCTGACAGCACAGGAAGGGAGACTAGGCATGTCAATACTTGGGAGAGGGATGATACCTCCTACCCTGCTTGTTCTACTCTGTAATCAGGGCCTTGGCTGGAGAGCAGAGGCCTGTTATAATGTTGGATCAGGAGAAGGTGTGAGAATGGCCACCTAAGCCAGAGATTATAGCCCTTGTCTGTATGTCAGTTTTGTAATTCCGAGAGTCATAAGTTCAAGCTCCAGAATTACAAAAAAAAAAATCAAAAAATGTAAGAGAACAGTGAATGTCAAACATTGGTCTTCTCCTTTAAAGCTGTTTTTGCAGGGAGACAAGCTCTCCTTACCATCCTGTTGTGGGCAACAAGCCCGCCCCCACACCCCCAAATATATGACAACTCCAAAATCACCAAATGTCAGAGAAAAGGATATATTTTGAGAAACTGCAATCTCAGACTACATATATAAGTCTGCATTTTTGGTCATTCAGTCTCACTGTTCCAGGACTCGCACTAGAATATCAAATGATTACCCTTGTTGGCACATCTGGGGGAGCATGCAGGCATGCATGAACAGTAGGGCAGCATGCAGGCATGCATAAATAGAAGGGCAGCATGCAGGCCTACAAGAACAGAAGGACAACATGCAGGCATGCATGAACAGAAGGGCAGCAAGCAGGCATGCATGAACAGAAGGGCAGCGACAGTGCTTATGGTGATGCAAGTGCTCATGTTCGGACCAGGAGTGGAGATAGGACATAAAATGAAAAATGAATGCCACTTGGAACATAAACCACCCTCAAGGCTGCCTCTATTTCAGCTACCCTCTGACAGTGTAATGCCTGATCCGGGGAAGCTTGATAGTCAGCAGCCATGGGAGCAACGATCGTATAAAAAAATATAGTTTCAATATGTCTTCCCACAAAGCCTTATTGCACATTGCTGCATTCACCTTCTGTCAGAGCTGTGATGTAATTGCCTTGGACTAATGATATAATTGTGTTATTCTACCTATCTACTAAGTCCCTGTGAAGAAAAAGTTTTCTTAGTGTAATGCTTATTAATGTTTCTCAGTTTGAGCAGGTATGTCGTGTCTAAATTCCTTACTAGCTCTGAAACTTTTCTTTTGAAGCACCCTGAGCTAAACACCAATGTGCTCATAATCATAGATTTTGATGGTAGGTAACAGTCACTTGTCCCACCAAGTTTACCACTTTCTGTGCCAACTGAGAAGAACTACAAACCCAGGTTAACTAATAGCTTATTTTATCCCACACATAAGAATTGACTTGTCTCTAAATTGTTGTATTTTAGCACTGTTTCAATTCTACTACCTCTTCAGAAAGCTTATCTACCATTCCTTTTTTAGGAAAAAAATCTTTAGATCTTCCTGGATTCACCTCACCCCTTCAGGTTGTGCCCTTCTTTTTCAGTATGTTTCTTTCTTTGAAAGATGATACCTGCTTGGACTGAGGTACTTATGAATTTATGCTATATTTTTGGGCACAGTTTTTTTTAGGAGACTGCATAATAAAATATTCTCATCTCTTACTATGGCTTGTAGTGCAAACACTGCATCAGTCTTGTACTGCACTGAGCTTCATATGCCCCATTAGCAGTAAGAACATCTACATACCACTCTGCATGGATCTGGCAAACTGTTTATAAAATGAGAAAATAATCTCCTTCTTGATACTGGTAATGCCTTTTCGAATCTGTCCTAGCCTTCTTGCATCCATCCTTGCTTCTATGTCACACTGGTTGTTTACTTTTAAGTCACTTCATAGGAATTATCCCCAGAGATTCTTCCACATTTTCTGTTACAACTACTGATTCTCAGGTTGTGCAGTCCTGCCCCAGAATTTTTTTTCATTCTTTAGTGCCATTAATCTCCTGGTTTCCTGCCCTCGTTGTTCTCTTATTTGTTCCTACACATACCCCAGTGCTGTCTTTCCAGGAATAACATGAACATTTGTGAGATAATTCCTTCTTTCCAGGAGAAAATAAGGCTTCAGGAATTCTCCATTGAGTTGAGAGACTAGGGGTCATGGCAGACAATGGCAGCCACTGCATAGTAGGTGCAAAAGTGTTTTCAGCATCTCTCCCATGCCCATAGCATGTAGTGCATCTTTACATGTGACCCATGGACTCCAGATGTTGATACTTACTCAAGGCACTATTGTTTTAGCAAAGACTGCTGTAGGGATTGCTTGATTTCACTAGTCAGCAGTACTGCATCACTATGTCTCTCACCTTTCTGCTCCTTGGTGGCGACTTTGTCTTCTTTCTCTATCCCCCTCTCTGTCTTCCTTCTTTCTCTTTCTCTTTCTTGACCCCCCCAACACACACACACACACACACACACACACACACACACACACACACACACACACACACACACACACACACACACACACACACACACACACACACACACACACACACACACACACACACACACACACACACACACACACACACACACACACACACACACACACACACACACACACACACACACACACACACACACACACACACACACACACACACACACACACACACACACACACACACACACACACACACACACACACACACACACACAGAGATGATCGTTATCCTTTCCTGCTGTCATTCCTCATTTTCCTGTTACCCAAAGCCAACGTTCCCCTCAGGCCTAATACAATATGTGAAAGGCCTTATACCTCTTTAGTCTGTATATTAAACCTGGTTTACTGGCAATACAGTTGAACACCCTGCTTCTGAGCTGGTGGGCTGACTACAATCTCAGAGTTCTGCTTCCCAGCAATATCAGTTTACCTTTTCAGTTTGAATTTAGTTTGCAGTGTATTAAAGCATTCCATTAGTCCTGTCAAGGCACTTCTTAGGCTTTCTGCTTATTTTGTGTATTTATACTACTATATATCTGTTTCAGTAGTGAAAATCTGCACTATGCATGCTAGTGTCATTGAAAATCACAAGATGAAATAGGACTTTCCCTGTACTGGTCTCCACTGTACACCAGAGGTGATAACCCTTTTGTAAGGTTGAATTCCTTTGTACCATAATGGACCTATCCCAAGTGTGGCTGATTTGTTTATTTCTTTTGGGTGATATATTTTCTGATTCATTATTAATGACTATGTATTCAGATCTAATACTACAGTTACTAAGTCAAGAAACTTTATAACTCTTAGTAGTACATCCTTCCTACTGTCAATCTGTGGAATCCATTCTGCCTTGTGCTCTGAACCCCATGGGTTACTGAAAGGTTCTGAAAATATTTCCTAATGCATTGCTTCCATGATTCTTCCTACAAATGATTTTAAATTTGCAAGTCAGCGTTATACAGTATCAGTCTTGATTTTACTTCTTTGAAATTTAATCTCATCTGTCTTGTGTTCTTCAGGCTTGTACTGAGTTTAGTTGTTTTACTCAGGTTATAGCTTTTGCTTTTTGGAATCCCTTTCCTGATTTCTTCTAAACTAATATATAGTATCCATTATTTATTTTGTGTATCCAAAAATGCTAAGGCTTCAGCTGATCTTTTATTCTACTTTATTTAAGAAGCACAGTGAGTCATCCCTTCTTTTGCTTTCTACATGCATGACGCTTGCATTCTCTGTAATGGCAGTTTTGATGCATCTCTGTGGTTCTTCTATAGAACACTGATGCTTGTGTATTAATGCTCTTCTGAGGTAGTGCTTCTTTTTATAAAAATGTACTCTTGAAATGTCCAAAACTTTAACTTTTGGCTGTCGTGGCCCTATAGTTTGGAAGGCAATATAGAACATAGAAATCACAACTAAGTAGCCCTCAAGCAGTTACACTGGCCTGAACTGCCTTACAGCTAACTATAGTCCATAACCTCATCTACAAACCCCAAAGCTGCCCAGGCCTAAAACATCTTAAACATCATTACCAGACAAATTGCCACCTTAGATCAGCTGAAAATCTCTTCTAGTAGTAACTACTTCCCAAAACTCCTCAGAAGATACTTTGTACTTTTCACATATCTCTAAAATCTGAGACTGTAGCCCCCTAATAAGCAAACTGAATACACTGCAATCTTCAAAACAGAAGTGAGACATTACCTCATGGACTCTTGGCCCTCTAACCCTGGCTAATGCACTTCCTTATACCCCTGTTACTCCTTCCTAATCCCTACATAATTATTTTCCATACTCTCCATCCTCATATATTGTCCTGTCTCTTTTATTCCACTCTTCCATTTCAAATTCACCCTCTTCAGACAGCATACTGTCACCTCAGTAATCTTATAACTCATCCACACATCACATACACCTAGGTACATTTTCAGTCTGTCAACCTTGTTAATGTAAAACTCACAAACTTTACTATGCCATACTTGAATATCATGGAATATTTATCCAATATGTATATTTATGTAGAAGAGAATAACCAGCATACCTTATTGCCTTTATATATTTACTGTACATATTATTTATATGTCTTTAATCAAATGTTTCTAAACAAATATATATGCATTCTCATAAGTATGACTGACTAAACAAAGCCAACCATGGGTAAATCCTAATATATCCACAGAGAGGAGTGGAATATTGCTTTTATACAATGACATTATTTAAGAAAGAAATTGCTTACCTCTCTTAGGCAATGCCTTTCTATGAGGGCACTTCAGTTTTTTTCTGCATTCTTGCTTGTTTACTGATGTACTGTGCATGCATTTGGGACGTGCTTTTCCATGCGTGGACAAGACATCAGTGCAGTGCAGGAGAACCAACAGAGAAAAGAGCATCTCGGTTGTTTTTTTCTCGCTTTCTTTTTTATGTTTAAAAAGTCAGAATTTTATGAGGGACAGCATAGAAAAACAAGGAAAATCAGGTAAGTTTCTGTTTCTTTAGTTTTGCAGAACATACTTGATCTTTATTGTGTTTTGCTGCCCTCCAACATATGCCAATAGAAGGTCTGGACACTCAATGGTACTTCAGAGATCGGACTTTTTTCTTTTGGTATATGCTCAGTTTACAACAGGCACTCTGGTAGGGCTGTCCAATCAGCATGCTTCTTTTGAATAGCAATGAACAGTCATTGCATAATACCCATTAATACAGCACCAGAGCAGAAACTATAAAGATGGTTGATATGGAGCAAAAGGAGGCTTTATGAGCAGCATTCTATACCCTCTACACCAAAGAGATAATATATATATATATATATATATATATATATATATATATATATATATATATATATATACAAAACAAGCCATTTTAATTGAGAAAGGATATCAGACAAACTGTAGATATTTATCCATCTCTAATTAAAATAAAAAGTCATACTATATTTTGTAAGCAAGCAATAAGCATAATAATTCATTTCTGTCTCAGCAATCCCAGCAACAAAATGCTTGATTAAAACCAATGATTAATGCTCTTATTAAACAGCAAATACTGATTCAGTATTCTGCTAAGCATTATAAATAGTTTAGGAACTCTTGAAGACAGACATTGAGGTGTAGAGAATTTTTGAAAAAGGCTACAGTCAATGCCTGGCAGAGCTGTGAACATGTTTTTAGATCACTGAACGTTACACTCACAGGAAGTATTGCATTGGTTACTCTGCAAGACAGAAAACACCTGCTTCACTGGACTCAAGAACTAAAGGTCTGGTTGTCTTAGCTCTGAAATGTTATACATCATAGTTTCCTCTTCTGTTTGAACAAGAAGTAGAACAAAAACAGATGGAAATGTGTACTCAGTAGAGGAAACCGCCAGCTTAACTAAAGACATTCAGGCAGCTCTGAAACAAATTACCAAAATAACAGCCAAGTTGATTTTTTTTCCTCATATTAGTCTTGCCAATTGATTCACCCTAGTAATGTCAGAATTTCAAACAGACTTTCAGTTACAAGGCTAAATTTATTCTGGAAATCAAATGTTCTTAAAGAAAATATTAATCCATGCTTCTGTCTGGTAAGACTGGATGCACTTAGTAGTCAGTGTACTTAATTCACCAAGTCAGAGGATCCAAACTGTTCATTAAAACTGGGTAATATACCATTCAGCTGTCCCTGATTTTGTAGACTTTCCCTGATATTTCCTCATATTTTGGTCCTGTTCTTCATATATATATATATATATATATATATTTTTTTTTTTTTTTTGATTTTGTGGTAAATCACTGAGGATTACAGTCTGTCAATAATGCCAGACATTAGAGTTCCATACTTCTTATTGTTCTGAATATACACATTGTTGCAAAACCTTTTGTTCTATTAACTTTTTAAGAGAATTAGAGTAATATTTAAAAACTGCCCCTGATTGTCAGCCTTTGTCCCTGCATTATTGTTCCTTTATCCCTAATTCTTAAGTGAAGAAGTTGAGAGTTATGGATAGCAGTGCAGTATTGTGACTATCAACACACAACAGAGGTACAGCAATGAAGTCATCATAGCAGTGCCCAGAATTTATGATGTAACTGGTAGATAATTGTTGGTGCACAACACTGCTAAAGTTTGTACCCTTGTAGCTTCTCAGCCACAGATGTAGCATTTTGTTCTGTCCAGGTGCACGGTGTTGGCAGACTGTGGATGTGTTAAATTTGCCTTCTACCTGTGGTAACATGTCTATCGTTTAAATATGCAAAAGTGCTGTTTCTGTTCAATATATATATTGAAGTACCACATCAGCAGCATGACACGTAGCACTGCAAAGAACTTTCCATCTGTTCTAGAGATTCCCATTGCAAGTTTGATGACTGGAAGTCCACTCCTTTAAAGTGTGAAAATTAAGTCCGAATTTACTGTATGTCAGAGAATTTCCTTTTCTTTGAAGTACAGAGATTTTTGGCGTAAGTTTATTTATGTAGAGTAAGATTGGGATGGTTTATCCTCTCAAAAAAATGTTTTTAATGCATAACAAAAGCAATAGGCCCACCTTACTCATTTGAGATAACCTTAACCCTAACCCTTCACATAGGGTATTGAACACCTCCCTCCTAACAGTATGTGTGTATGGATGCATGTATGTATGTATGTATGTATGTATGTATGTATGTATTTATTTATCTATACATTTGTTATCCAGGTAAATAAACTGGTCCAAGGACCTTTTTCAGGTGAGACCCAGGCCAAATGACACACAAATTTCAATCAGGGATAATAAAATATTCATGACTTTTGACCACCATGTTGCTTCTGTTGTATGGAAAGCCTTCTACATAGCCCACCTCATAAGTAAGGGTATCTTATTCAGGGACAAGGAGGTCATAACATCCCTGTATTCTTCCTTTATAAGGCCCATTATTGAGTACAACGCCCCTTTCAGCATGTACCTCGCAAAGCACATGCAGCAGCTGGAAAGACCACAGAAGTTCCTCACCAGGAGAATCCAGAGCCTCAGACATCTACCATATACAGATAGGCTAAAAGCCCTATGCCTCTACTCAGTTTCATACAGATTCCTCAGAGGTGACCTCTGTCTGGCATACAAGGCGATCACATACCCCGCCTTGATGGAGTTGCTGCATATCCACAAGTCAAGCTTCAGTCAAGTAACTCGCATGTGTAGCCTCAACCTGGTCTGTGACATCAACAGGACTTGTTGGTGGGATAGATTTGTGTCCCAGAGACTCCCCCATCTGTGGAATACACTCCCTCTCCACGTCAAGCTGAGTACCTCTTTACCCCTTTTTAAGCGCAACCTGGATAACTGGATGGGAAACATAAAATACGCCCCTAGGATTCCACCCATGTCCCTGCTGGACAGGGTCATCAGGTGCTGATTTGTCTAAACATGGGCTAAACTCTTGGCTAGGCTTATAAGGGCCTCATGGCCAATAGCCCAGTAACCTCCTATGATCCTATAACATAGAGGATTATGATCAGGTCGCTGATCGTAATGAGCATATTATGTGTTTGAAACATGGATGCCAAGAAATTCACCTTGAGAGCAAAGTTCAAGAGGTGAATCTTGGCATCCATGTTGAGAATACATGATTTTTTTTTTGTTTCAGTCGGAGATTTGATCATAATTCTTTGTAGTGCGTGGAGATTTATCTTCCCTGTGTACCACTAGTTAGTGAAAAATTAGATTAAAAAAATGTGACTTGTATACCAGCTTTGAAAGGTGGTAAAGCAGTGTGCAAGTGGTTGACATCTTATGCATTCGTTATGTAAGGGAAGCAGTTGTAACCAAAGTACTGGTTTACTTGAGTGCAGAGCAGGAGTTGAAATGAAGCCATTTCATGTCATGCTGCAACTGTTTTCTGGTCAGCACTGCCTGTGTTTTGTGTAGAGTTAATGTTAACAGCACATAGAGTATGCTTAACAATCCTCTAAGCATTGTTAAGGTCTGGTCTTGCTTTGTAGTAGTGCTTAACCAGGAATTATTTAATCATTTTTTTGGCATAATCATGGTGCTACATGCACTACATAACATTAACTTAATCAATAACAATGGTTTCCCACCCACGCACATAAACACCCATGCAAAAACATGTTTTAATTGTTTGCCTTCCCCCAAAGGCTGTATATTTCTGTTCCTTTTCTGATACCTCCCACCATGTTTTCATACTTTAAGGTACACATGAACTGTGACAATTTTGCAGTACTTAGAAGTCAGTACAGTCAAGACTATAACAGTGCAAAATTAACTTTTTACTACTTCACGTAACAGCAAACGTGCCTTATGTTATTCTCTCTTATTACATATGCACTGGTTTTGTCCAGAGTGAAGTTGATATAATTAAATTATAGTTAACTGAAGGCAGTTGAATGTAGTTAAAATTAAGACAAATAACAGTACATTATTTTATGTTACTCAGAATTTATATTTTTAAGCATATCTCTCAGCTGTCCTGATTTTCACAGAATGTCCAGGTTTTTGCTTCATATTTTGGTCTATTACTCATAAAATTTGTATTTTTGGCAAACCACAAAGGATTTAGGTCCCTAAATAATGACATACATTTGATTTTCAGACTTCACATCTTTCAAAAAGTGCATGCTAACGCAAATCCTGTTATTGCAATAACTTTCTAAATTTATAAGAGCAATATTTAAAATCATTCCCTATTTTTGGGCCTCTGTCCCCCATTATTTTAGGCCTTATTCAAATTTCTTGTGCTAAGAGGTTGAGAGGTATGACTTTAAGTTTATTGTTGCTTTCAGTTGTCTTCAGCCTTGTAACAACAACAGAGTCTTGTTTCTCTATTACAGAATTAGGTTAATTTTGGAATTTATGGCACAGCAGATATGAAAACAAAATTCATGCAGGACTATGATAACTTTGAATTAGAAATAGTGTAAAAAGCGACTATATGAAATTAAGTAAACAGTATAGTATGTCTTTATAAGTAAGCCAATTTATTTTGAATGAGCTACGCCCTTTAGACCTAAGTTCAGTTCCTCCTTCCCCCCACTTGTAAACTATGTGACTGGCAAAATGACTAGCATCACCTTTGAAAATACGCAAATACTCATTCCAGTATTCATCTAATTAACAAAAGCTAAATTATTAAACACCACACATTAATAGATTGCAAAAAGGTGACAGAACGAGAATTTCCCATAACTGGTTTCAGAGAATAAGAAGCAGTGCAGAAGGAATAAGAAGGAACCTTGGGAGCTCTCTGAAGGCTGAGAATATCGTGAGCAGCTCTGATTAATTATAAACATCACAAAACAATGATTGTTCCCTGATCTATAAAGTGGCAGTTTTTCGAGAATGACAGTGACCTGTTGTAACCTTTTGCCTCTTGGGTGAATAACACTGAGAATTTTGATGGCAAACAACTTCTGACCTCCTTATCATCCTGTCCCAGAAGTGAAACCTTTATGTGAGCTACAGACACCTATGTTAAGATAAGGTTACATATCATTTGCAGTTTCAGTTTTCTGCATATATTAGATTAAGATAGGCCTTAATAACTTGCAAGGAAATTGCTATTATAAACAAAACTTTAAATCTGATACCTCTGTGGTAATACTTGCACAGAGAAATTTTCCCCTTTAGCAAAAAGCATAATATATTTTACTCATGACTTCCCAATGAGTTTTTGACAGTAAAAGAATATTGTTCCTCAAATCTTGGGGTGTCATTTCAAATTAATATCAATTGTGATACAAGTATATGCTTGGGGATATGGTTCTCAGTGTGTTGAATAACAACCATTAATCTGCCTTCATTTAAGCTGTTAGCAATTAGAGTTCATTTTGCAGTCCTTTCAGTTCCAGCACCAGTGCGCCCTTGGGTATGCACTTTATTTTCTGCAGAAATGTAAACAATGTAGTACACAGAAGCACAGTCCTTTATACCAGCCTTTTAGTGGCATATCAGTAAATGATTGTTTTTGCTGATGTTTTTTTTTTCTTTTTTTAGTTTGACATTAAGGAGTTAGTTGTATTTTGATATACAGCTTTAGACTTGTGCACAATTAGTGAGTGGCAAATGGCAGTCATTTATTTATTTAAAATGAAAATGTCCTTAGCAGGACAGAGAATTGATCACAACTGACTCATTACAGTCTCAGCCTTGGAAGTCAAAGAAAATCAGAGCTGCATTTGTGAGAGACAGTGAGAGTATGATGAAAATACGCATCTGTAAAATACCATTATCAGTTAATAAAATGTTAAGAATATCTACAATTGGATATACATTATTTACAAAAAAACAGTACAAATCTCATGAAGAAAGTAAGGTATCTGTGTGATAATTACAGCTGTGTGTTGTCTAAATGGGAATAAGATAGTTGAGTGGGGTGAAGGATGTTGTGCAGCCATTGTGAGCAGTTGGAAGGAGAACTTATATTAAGTAAAAGATTATGCAAGTGAGAAGTAAGGATTGGTACAATAGAACCTAAGGTACATTTTATTGGATTATTTACATATGCAGCATATATTATTTCAGTGTTGATAAATTAAAAAGTCAAGGCAGAATCAATTTTCCTTATATGCTCAGACCAGATGAGCAGGTAACCTGCCATTCAAGCCACACAGAATGGAATGGATACCTGGATAACTGCATCAATTTACAGAATACCTGTTTGTCATTTTTCAGCAATTATAGTAACAAGCCACTGCAGAATTCACATCTGCAGATTTATCCCTGAGGCTGACTTTTTGTATCGGTACAGACTTTTCATTACATGCCAGGTGATAGTGATCTGGCTGGAGAGTGTACAGAGGAAGTGGAAGCAGATATGTAGAAAATGACATTACTCCAGTGTTTGTGTTACTGCACATTGTTTCTGGGCTCAGTGATTATTCCCATAAATTATTAATTTAGCCATTATTATTGGAGAAACTTGCTTTTGGATCAGAATGAAAAACAGCTGGCCTTATCTTTATGTTGCCCAAAGGAGCTTTGAGAGGAGCAACATCTCAAACCACAGATTTGAACCTGGGCTGCCATGTTAGCTTAAATTAATAATGCTAGTGTTATCATGACAATTTATGTTAATCCTGCATATCAAAAATATGCATACTGGCCAGTGTAGAATATCCCCAGAGAAAGCAAACTTACAGCCCTTGTATACCCAAAGTATGATTTTAAGCTGCGATACTTCCAGGTCATATACAGACAATTACTTCATGTCTTGCTTTGTAGGTATGAATTCCTCCATGATTTTTGTAAATGTTGATTATTATTATTAAATGATCCCTGCTATCAAAAAGCAGCATATCAGAATGGCATGTATTAAATCTCATCATTGCTGCTAAAAAGAATATTTAAAATACAATACAACCTTGTAGTAAAATGAGTAAAGAAACTACCCACAAAGCACAAATTAAAAATAACATGACTCTCATTACACTAGCACTTTATAAACGGAGAAATCAATGTATGTATAGAGGTTGTTTCTTTGAATTATGAGCAGTAATGATTGTACACTTGCACTGAACTAAATCATGAAGCACAGACTGCATGTAACTTGACAACATTTTATTGTATGAAATGTGCTTATTTTGAAATATTTTATGAAAATTATATTTATCACATTATTTTTAGATTTTTAATCAAGTGCATGTTGAAAAAATATTAATTGTTCCCCATTTCCAATAAATGTAAATTTTAAGCTTTCAAAAATAAATGGTATACAATTTAAATTTTACACCACAAACTAAGAAAGGCCGAATTAGATAAAGACTTAAAAAAGGACCATGAAACAACTTTTTAGTGATAGACTCTTTTAATAAAACAAGTAAGCAATTCAGTTAACAGACTTCACATTCCAGTAAATGGTTCAATCTGTTTAGGTATCTTAGGCCAACACAGAAAACCATGAGCTGTTTCTTTATATTTGTTCATGGCTCATGAATTTTATTTAACATGGCCTTTTGCAGCTGAGTAGGCATAATGACCTTTGATAAATAAAGCCATGAATACAGGAACAATATCCTCTGCTTGGAAAATAACACTAATGATTAGATGATGCAACTTAGCAATATCTGACCACCAGTCATGATTAACATCATGAAGCAGCTGTAATTCTGATTCTTCCCCTGATATATTAAACTCTTTTGCATCTCATCAGACATAAGCAACTGAGAAACATTCAACGGGGCTTTATTTCTCTCAAATAAATTTCCTGATGCTCTTATTGATGTGCCTGGCACCGGGCATCAGCTGGATGCATCGGTTTGCCAGATTTGTCCTGAACTTGCACACCATATTTGTGCAAGTAATGTAACTGCTTTTAAAGTCTTCCATGTGCCTCATGTAAAGATTTTTACACTTTTAAGTTATTCATGGTCTGAATTCCACATTGATTCTTTTACCATAACTACAGATACGGAACTTTAACAATAAAAACATTTGGCTAACATTTATTTTTCTAGATAAGCATCAGTAAGAGATTTTCATGGACAAGCTATTGGTCTATCTTTCGTCAACAACTTTGCACCAAAACTTTGAAGGTTATCATCTTCCTGCTGAGTAGTAGGTTATGGTACATCACTGCATGAGTATAGATGCTCTAGTGGCCAGATACTTAAACATCTCAAAAGGTTTTTGGCCAAAAATATCCTATATCATGGTCTGTTAATTTTTTGAGTGGCACTGTTACATCTGGCATGTTAGAGATGATGTTAGAAAGATCCTGTAATGTTCCAAAGAAAAGCAAAAGACATGATCTATCTTGAAGTTTTTTGTAATTTACAGTCGCTATAACCTTATTACTATCATGTTTAAGCCTTTCTGAAGTCGAAAATTGTCCATATACTTTAACGTTATATAGATCAGACACTTACTTTTGATTACCTTCAAGTCTCTTTGTTTTAATCTGCCTCATAGCTTCAAAAGACACAAGTCATATTCCTGCTTGGTAGCAGTCCAGATTAGAAGCTCAGCAATTACATTGACTACACTATTTATTCCTTCAATCATTTCACCTACAGCTCTCTAGAACACTTCTGGAGTTGGGGACATTCAAGACAGTAGCCATGGAAGACTGAATTTTAACCTGATGTGTAATTAATGTGCACAGTTTGGAAATAGCTTTGTATGGCATATTTTTTCCAGAATTCTTAGTTATCGTCATGAACAGAGAAGAACTTAGCATTACAATTGTTGTAACAACTTCCACATTTGTCTGAAATGGATTACGTTCCTTTTTAATCCATTTGTTTTAGTCTTAAGGACTGATACATTTGTTTGAGTTTGTCCTCATAGGTTCATAGGTTGGTACTAGGCTATCGGCCCTAGGGCCTATACAAGCCTAGCCATAACAATTCCCTGGATATTTCTTCCAACAGTATTTACTTCCCTGGACCCCTGTCTAGCAGGACGACTGACGTGATCCCCGGGAAATTTCCTATCTTCCATCCAATCATCAAGGTTCCTTTTAAAGAGGGCCAAAGAGGCGCTCTGCTTGACATGTATGGCAGTCTATTCCAGAGTCTGGGGAGTCTCTGGGTCAGGAACCTATCCCTCCAGCATGTTTTGTTCATTGTGATGACAAGGTTTAGATCCCTGGAGCATGTCTCTGAGGGATTGGGATTTCTTTAAGTATAACATGCCCAACAGCTCTGGGTTTGACATGGCCTTGTATGTTAAGCAGAGATTGCCTCTGAGTAGACGATATGCGACAAGAGTATAGGTGAAGTTTTTTTAGACGGTCAGCATAGGGCATCTGCTTTAGGCCTGTGATTCTTTTAGTGAGGTATTTCTGTGACCTTTCCAATTGTTACAGATGTCTTGAGAGGTACATACCAAACTGGGCGTTGTATTCTATAATGGGTCTAATGAGGGATGAGTACAGTGGGACAATGACCTCCTTTTTTCTGGATGAAAAGCCCTTAGTGATGAGGTGTGCCACATAGAAGGATTTTCTGACTATTGTGGCGAATTACTTATCGAAGGTGATACCACTGTCCACCTGTGTCCCTAAGTCTCTTATCACACTTTCAGTGTTTAGTGTACTGCCACATATGTGGTAATTCACAGGTACATGTTTTTTCCCAAAGGAGATAACTAAACATTTCTTGGCATTGAGCTTGAGCCCATGGCTCTGGCACCAAGCATCTGTTTCTGTAAGGCCCTCCTTCACAACTGTTGCTGTTTTAGTCCTTTTTGATTAATTATGACACCTACAGCATCTCTATGCCTCAGTTCATGCTCTGGGAACTGCTTAGAATTTCAATCATTGGTAAATTCTGAGATGAATTTATAATGTGATATTGTCCCTGCAGGTCAGCTTGGCCTTTAAACAAATCTGAAGGCTTCTGCAAGTGTCATCACTACCTTGACTCATTTATTAAGTACTTTGGAAATTGCTTCTGAATTTGCAGTGAAGTACACAACACACAGAAGCACACATCAGAATTATTTTAACACCCTATTTCGTTATACTAGCAATATGCTGTTTTGCATCTGATGGAGCAGCTAATTGATTTAATTCCTAAGGTTATACTGAGGTTCTGCATGAACATGAAAGACATCTTTGTAGCTGTAGTTTGTTATAGTTCACAGGGTCTGCCTCAATGTTCTTTAAAATGACAGAATTACTGTTCTGTACTTTGTGTTTGCTTTTGCCTCAGTCTACACAAGCTAGTGAATCAGTTGGCAACTACACAGTGTGAATGCTTCTACTCACACGAGTGCCTCATAAGCATTAGAACCCAAAATATTTGGTCGCTTTAATTACTTAGAATACCACTTGGAACATGAACTTGCATTTTCTACCTTTTTATTTACAGTCCAGCCAAATTTCTCTCACAGACTTCGGTTTATTCTACAGATCTATCAAAAGAATGCACTAAAACTTGTTAACTTTATTAGACAGATTCAATACTTTACACGAAGAGTCACAATGTATATTACATTCAACATCTGAATCCAGATTAAGCATGACACTCATACCTTCAATCATATGGTTTTCGGGCCAACAGCCATTACTATTTTATTCAGTTGCTTTGCCTTTTATACATGTAAATCTTGCTGGGACAAATTTTCAACTTTTACAGACTTTTGCAAAACAGGTGTAAATCCTGCAAACCTTCAGCATCATCTGATTGCTTTACAGTTTGCTTTCTCATACCTGTAAGCATATTTGTTGCACCATGTGTGATTCATACTTACTTGTTAATAAGTAGACACCATCATGTATGCAGTGCACTCACCAGCAGTTACTTGATTTTATCTTTTTTTTTTGTTTTGTTTTATTTTGCCATGAGTTTCATTCACAACCTTTATTCTACACACATCCAACTCTTCAGTCATGCTGTTATGCTGTATGCTAGAAAGTTGGCTCAGTTTGTTCTTTTTTCGGCTTTTCCTGATTAGGGTCACCACAGCGGAACTCCGGTCCGCTAATGATTGGCAGTAGATTTTTATGCTGCTGAGGTGCCAGCTCGACGCCCAACCTTCAACGAAGGCACGCCCATTCACGCATGTCTTTTGAATGCCACTCGACCGTGGGGAGGACATGCAGACTCCACACAGAAGGTGCTCTAGCCGACAATCAAACAGGAGAACCTCTTGCTGTGAGGCGACAATGCTACCGCTGCACCACTGTGGATTTTACACATACCAAATGCTTTGTCTAGAGTCAAGTCAGCTTTCCTTAATAATCTGCTTCTCAAATGATAATCTTTAATTCCGCATACAAGTTCATTAGTGAATTATGCAAGTCACTAAACTCACAGTTTACAGGTTCATTTTTCATCTTAGTTACATGATCATTGGTTGACCCCCAAATTCCTTGATTTTTAGCAAAAACTGAATTCCAGATGTATAGCAGATTCTTCTTTGACTTGCAGAATGCCTGAAAAGTGTTTGCCAAGACAGAATTTTTGACTTTCTCCCTCCTTGGGGAAAACTCTATTCAACACCTTAATTGCTTCCTTGCTTATCATATAAAGGAAAATTGAACCCTGTATTTTTCTGCATTTTCAGCAAGTCTGCTCAGCTCAAATCTTTAAATCCAAATTTTCCAGTGCTCGTACATATTTGCAGGAATCATCTAAGTTGCTGATGGTTATAGTACAAAATATTTCAAGCTAAGATTTGAAGAGGTGCATTTGATCATTTGAGGAATTGGTGGTAGAGTTTTTGTTTGTCTTTCGGCTTTTCCCGATAAGGGGTCGCCACAGCGGAACTCCGGTCCGCTAATGATTGGTAGTAGATTTTTACGAAATGCCAAGGTGCCAGCTCGATGCCCAACCTTCAACGAAAGCATGCCCATTTATGCACGCATGTCTTTCGAACGCTACCCAACCGTGGGGAGGACATGCAGATTCCACACAGAAGGCACTCCCAAGCCCAGCCGAGAATCAAACAGCTGAACCTCTTGCTGTGAGGTAATAACGCTGGAGCATGAAAAAAAAGTGTCTGCATTTGCAAGATCTGAGAGTGTTTATTTTGGAAAAAGATTAATTTCAGCATTAAAGTTTTTTTGTGTCATGAAAAAAATGGAGTTGGCTATTACTGCATGTTGATGTGATACTGTAGAAGCTTCCATGGAAAATGTAAAAAGAGAGAAAGAGCAAAACAGCCAAAAATGCAGATTGGAAAGGAAATACAGCTTCTGCTGTCAGGTAGATTGATTATGGCACCACATGTCCCTTTATTTCTGATGCCTTTAAGCATATGTACTCATGAAGCTATATACACATTGTCAAGATGAGAGTAAGAAGCAGTAAATATAGAGGAGAATACCAGGAAGCATTACTTCAAACTCATTCAAAATGCAGGGTCACATGACACACAAATCCCCAAAGCAAAATCCCTAAAAATACCTTAATGGCTATACTTCACAGAGACCTGTAAATCTGACAGTCAGTGGGGCTAAGATTCACTTAATGTAAAGAAAGCAATCAAAAATATAATAAGGTAAACAAAATCTTTGTGGGTGTTAA
Source organism: Protopterus annectens (assembly GCF_019279795.1). Lineage (NCBI taxonomy): Eukaryota > Metazoa > Chordata > Ceratodontiformes > Protopteridae > Protopterus > Protopterus annectens. The sequence continues at coordinate 1,149,186,962 of NC_056728.1, read as the reverse complement.
CAAGCAACAAAAGACAGCATAAGGCCTCAACAATTATTAGTGAATTGTATATTCCATGGCAAAGCTTCCTCACTTGTGGCACAAAATCAGTGTTATTGTCCTTGCAGTGTGTACGTATCTGTGCTACTTTAATGTAACAGACTCAAGGAGGGCATTACTTCAAATAGAACATCCAGTAAACCAGTTCCCTATTTAATTTGACCAGTGAACATACATAAAATCTGAAGTACTGTGACTTATAAGTACTTCTAAAAAATCACCTAATGTTGTAAAAGTAGAAGTAGATCCAGTCACAAGGCTTAAAAACAAGTGTATAAAATAACAATTTTGAAAGAATTATTTGTAATAAAATAAATGCTTGGATTCAAAAAAATCCCTGCTGTCACATAAACTGCAGTAGCCAAAAGTTGCAGTTTACTTAATAAGAGAAGATGAGATTTAGAGATGAGTTTATTCCCAAAGAGGAAGACTTCATTAATGGTTAGTTTTCATGTCTCTTAGTTATGAATAATTGCCATCAGTGCTTAACAGCACTTTTTGATAGTAGTTAACAATGATGACCCATGCATTGTGTTGCTACTGGAATCCCCCTTATATACTCTCCCACACACACATGCAGACACTTATACATGCACTGACACACACATCCACATTCGCTGCATATGTCACCCCCCACCCCATCTGACCACATTCAGGGAGACACTCACCCATTCAGCAGTACAGATGCATACAAACCTACATTACCAGTCACCTAATTAACCTACCCCACTTTGCTCACCCAGTCAGACACACAGTCACAAACACACACACACACACACACACACACACACACACACACACACACACACACACACACACACACACACACATGCTCACACACACACAAACACACACACACAGTCAGCTGAGCCCACTCTTAACCTTACATACATGCACACACGCATGCTCCCACACACATATGCACACTCACAACCCACTGCCACTACAGCCAGTCCACTAAACCTCCTAATACTTACTTGCAATGTGGTCTGTCCCACTGATCTGGCTGTGTCATGTTATGCAATCAAGAGATTTTCTGAATCTATCAGGTCTGTAAATCACTTCTAGCAGGCATTTCTGGGGGAGAACACATGGCTAATTAGCATAGGCCACTCCCCTGGAATCCCTTATTGGGGCATGTAGAAGCACTGTGGTGGGCTGCTCTCTGAATCAGAGAGAGTGTCTGCCAGTTGTTGGCTGTTCATGTTAGGCCTTACCTGTGGTGGTAACTTTCTGAATCCCAGTCAAAGAGCTAGAGGGTACTGAACTTTGGCATGAACTGCTCCCTTATGCAGCTAATTTATTTGAAATTTTATTTCAGTATATCTTTTCAGACGTGGAGCTGTCGACAGAGATAATTATCCTTTGAATGCTATTATAATGACTCTTACAAAAAACATGCTTTCAGTTAATAATTTCTGAGATAATTTAAAACTCCCAAAATATAAAATAATTTAGTTGTTGTAACCAGTACATCTTCAAGATTAGTGCTATGTTTTTTTTTTTTTTTTTGAGGTTGGAATAAAATACATGTAAAGTTTTCTGCTATATTGTCAGGGAAGAAGCCAGAAATTTCTAAGGTATTGCCATGTCCCAACATAACCATCCTTTTCCTCGTGCTGTGTACCTTACATATGAATTAAAGAACAACAGATAAACTGTGATTATTGAAATATAAACCTTTACATAGTTGTTTACTTTGACTTTCATTTACATGTTTGAGCTGGGGCATTTGGAGCTTTTGTGTTTGGCAACATGTTATCCCCTTAAAAATGTATTTCTGAAGCCACCCATGACAGTTGCTACTTACCAGTGCAAAATATAATATCATGCTATATGGTCAGGTTTGTATTGCTCTAATCCAAACTAAATAACTTTCTCTTTAATTGGGAATTCTCAAAAAATGGAAGAATATTCCTCTGGGTGCTGCAGGAACAGTGAAGTTGAACACTGATGCTCTTATTACTAGAGAAGTTAAAATGTCTGCACCGATGCTAGAGGCATTTCTAATTATGAGCTGGGTAGCTCATGAATCAACCCCAAGTATGCCTTTGTCTGCAACCTTCAACTACAAATCTGAGAAAGTAAAAATACACATCGGTGTTTACGTTATACTGTCACCACTCCAGTGAGACACTGCTTTAATTACATCAGTTCGGATGATAAATTGCATACCACTTAGCCTTTTCAGAAATAACAATAGTGAGGGAGCAGATAGGTAACATTAGTGGGGCAGAGCAGGCTTTCACTAGCACTGATGTAGAAGAAGGCAACAATTATAGGTTAAAAAGTGAACCTTGCTTTTTCTAAGTCTCTGTTAGCAAAATTATTTAACAGCATACAATAAGGCTTGGTAGCATGCAAGCAGTACAGAAATATGAACAATGAATGCATTATCAGGGGAACTAGTGCTCTCCTTTTTAATGGCCCCTTTCTT
>NC_056728.1:1149134486-1149179486 GCF_019279795.1 Protopterus annectens | reverse complement strand
AGTCCCTGATTGCTCCATACCCCTAAACCCTCCTCCCCCAAATCTAAAGATCCTTCTCCTTAAATGTAAATCTCATTTCCAATCACTGCATGAGACCCTCATATATTGATTCAGTCCCCCCCCCACTCCCTCCCCAATCTCAGATACTACATTCAGGTAAGATGCAGCAGTTTCACTCTCCCCACAAGGCTGCTGCACCTCATCTGAACATGTAACCAAGTTCAAGCATTAGTGGCCGGCCATGCAAGCTACAAGGTGCCCACTTCAAGACAATGTTCCATGAGTGCCTAGGACAAGGATACTTGTAGTAGACCCATAGAAGCATCATTATCATGGAAGGAACAAATAGCTTTACACTATCTTTGCCAGTTGGCCTTATCTCTACGCTCATGTCTCACTAATAATGGCACCCTGGTACCATTCTCTGTGCTCGCGTCTCACTAATAATAGCACCCTGGTACCATTCTCTGTGCTCGCGTCTAACTAATAATGGCACCCTGGTACCATTCTCTGTGCTCGTGTCTAACTAATAATGGCACCCTGGTACCATTGTCTGTGCTTGTGTCTCACTAATAATAGCACCCTGGTACCATTCTCTGTGCTTGTGTCTCACTAATAATAGCACCCTGGTACCATTCTCTGTGCTTGTGTTTCACTAATAATGGCACCCTGGTACCATTCTCTGTGCTCGCGTCTCACTAATAATAGCACCCTGGTACCATTCTCTGTGCTTGTGTTTCACTAATAATGGCATCCTGGTACCATTCTCTGTGCTTGTGTCTCACTAATAATAGCACCCTGGTACCATTCTCTGTGCTTGTGTCCCACTAATACTGACACCATGGTACCATTGTCTGTGCTCGTGTCTAACTAATAATGGCACCCTGGTACCATTCTCTGTGCTTGTGTCTCACTAATAATAGCACCCTGGTACCATTCTCTGTGCTTGTGTCTCACTAATAATAGCACCCTGGTACCATTCTCTGTGCTCGCGTCTAACTAATAATAGCACCCTGGTACCATTCTCTGTGCTTGTGTCTCACTAATAATGGCACCCTGGTACCATTGTCTGTGCTCATGTCTCTCTAATAATGGACCCTGGTACCATTCTCTGTGTATGTGTCTCACTAATAATGGCATCCTGGTACCATGTAGTTTTATTTTATATGTAACTCGAGGTATCCATGTAAAATACTGTCAGCATATATCCTAAATCTGCTTAAAGTATGAATGACTGTTTTTTTAAAAAACAAAAATCAACTTAAAAATTTGTGGCTGAAGTACATTGCACTAAAACTGTAAATATCAGATCACTTTCTTTTATAATGTGCCAAGAAAAAAAAATAAAGGAACTGGCTTCCCATCTGCTGCTGGTCATGTCTAGGCTCCATGACTTCATTTGAAAATGTAAAAAATTGCATATTGGAATGGACCATTAAATGTCCCTCCTGCTGCTGTAGTCTTTTTTGAACATAATTTGTTTTATGTTCACCATGCTGTAGCCAGACTGAACATACTCTCTGTGTTACGCAATGTTGGATTCTAGTTTTATGCACTTTTATTGATCCTGGAATTTCATAAAATACTGTGAAATTTAGGCTAATGCATTGTAGATGTCTTTATAAATGAGCCTTAATAAATGATAAAATACGTTTTTATTATTTTCTCAGTAATAATAATAATGCTGAAGCTAATGTGACAGTTTCATTGAACATATAGTGAGAGACTGAAGGATTAAAACCAGGCTGCACATGCTTATGGAAAATTAAAATAAAACTAATAATGGTTTAGTTATTGCTAGATAAACTGTGCATTGCAAAAAATACAAAGTAAATTTTCTCTTTTATTCAGGAATATTAAATTCATTTGCTCTGCAATGCACAGTAAAAAGTAAACTTTTTCTGTTTCCATATGTTTGTGTCTGTATGAACTGAATGTTTAACCGCATTCAATTTTGCTGCTTGTAATGAGTGAAGAGACACCAATTTGTAAACTGTAGGGCAATGCTTATACCTGCATCTGTGTCACAGCAACATCTGGATTGTTCTGCTGTGGGTATGTGCAATGTCAGTCTGCACTAACTAGTGGTGACAGGCCGTAGCAGTCACGAGTCCAGTAACATGAGAGGCACCTCTTCATTGAGAGAGTTGGTATTTTAACTAGGATGGTAGACTTTCATGTGGCATCACTGTAGTTGATTCTAGCTATTGATAGCTGAGATCTACCCTGCCCCTTGTGTACAATACTGCATTTCTTAATTTTAAAATGTGTTTGGGTTCTTTTCCCATGTGTTAGTTCTATTCTGTATTGATATCCCCTTCCAAAAAAGGTCTACAAGGAACTGCTTCATGGACACGGGGGCTTGTGATTGTCATTATTCTATGAATAAAACTCATCTATAGCCAGTGGAGTTTTATTATGATTTGTGGCATATCTGAGCTCAGACCCCTGACTTTGTATTGTAGCATTGTTAAATTACACCCAGCGTGAACAAGTTTAGTATTGTCCTCTCATGTCAGATGTTTCATCTCTCACCTGGGTCACCATTCATCAAAGTGATCAAATGGATTTCTGCCCTGACTCATACTGTTTGCAATTTGTTATTTTAGGGAGAGCAGGGATCACCTGGGATATCGGGTACAGATGGAGTCCTTGGACCCAAGGTGAGTAAACTGGTTTGAAATATTTTTCTAAAGCTTCCTTTGCAGTTTTGTTCATTGTTATATGCAAGAAATACACGGTTCATAAGCAGCTAGGAGTGCTTAAGATATCATGTAATGATGTCCTTTTCTGGTGACTAGAACTGCATGATTCTTACATCATTAAAGCAGGGCATTTCCCCACGGAGACAAGAATGAACTGTGGGTAAATTATACCAGGGGAGTAATACTGGTTCTTTTAACTTGCTGTTCCTGCATTCATAACACACAGCTGAGGGGTGTCAATAACTCTGGTGTTACATCACCCTGACGCTGGAAACTCAGGCCTTCTTCAGTCACACACTAGATTCAGCTTATTAAACTATCAATGTTATTTTTTTTGTGTTTGCATGCCAGTTGCATGAGGGATCTTTTCTATAGTACTTGACTCTGCATTTCCTACTGTGTTGCAATTATAAATCTGCAGAATGAAATTTCTGTAATTACATAGTTTTTTAGTTTACACTTTTTTTTAAATAAGAAACATGTTTATTAAATTATCACATATAACACAGCCAATCATACATTTATATAAATGTAAACAAACCATATTGACATAATTTCAGTTGCAAACATTATACATCACAAACCATATTGGCATAATTTTAGTTACAAACATTATACATATCTTATAATCTATCCAGTCATTCCCAGTCAAACATTACATAGCTCGTTCAAATTCTGCCTTATTTTAAACCTCACTCCTCCTCTGCATGTATCGTTCCCAAAGTTTTTTAGTTTACCTTTGAGACTTTTGGTCAGAAACTTGGAATACATGCCTAGATGACTAAAACCAAATAAGTCTTATCTATTTATATAGTTTATCACTGATTTTAATAAATAGTACTTAATTGATCGACTTATGTATTTTTAAACATACTGATTTTTGCTTATGTTATTTAGGGAGATCCAGGAGAAAGAGGAGAAAAGGTAATCTGTTTCATTTTACCTTCTACTTGAATAGTTGTTTAGCTGCATGCAAAACTTAAAAATCATGGCACTAACAGTTACTAGGGAGATCCAGGAGAAAGAATATGCCTAATAATCCAAATGTATATTTATGTATTTGTATAAGCATTAATAATTACTAATATTTCTCTGCTGTATCACTTGGGATGCCTGCATATGTCCTTGTCGAGACTCCCCTTGTAAACCAGTAGGGTAGGGCCTTCATATTCCCTTTATCACTTCCCTAGCTGTTCTGTAGAACCCCCACTGTCTGAAAATAAATAAATGTAAAGATGTCCCTTAACACTCAGTCGTCAGCTATAATCAGTGCTTTGTACATTACAGCAAAGGCCACTGACTGAAACAGTGCTGATATCTAACAATGCCCTTATTCACAGACTGACTAAACATTCAACTTTGTTTCTTTTTCTACATATTTGCTAACTGAGCAAACTCCCTCAGCTCAAGTGCTTCTTCTCAGGTTTGATTTGGTAGCACTGTCTGGATAATCAGCTTGCTTAGAGATGCACACTAGGTAAATAGAGACAGAAAGAATCAAACCCAGGCCTACATGATGACATTCATTGGCAGCTTGTTGTTCTAACCTTCTGCAAAGAACTGTCAAGAATATTAAATTAGTGTTCTCATATCAGTGGTAGTTATTTACTTCCCGTTTCCTTTCCCTTTGTGGTATCACTTTTCTCCCACATACTTCTAGCATTTAAGTAATCCTGTGGGTAACCTGTAGACCTCCTCCAAATTCCATTAAGCTGAGGGAATATCAAATTTATGGTATAAGACTGTGGCCAAGGATCCACATCCATAAACCTAGGGCCCTCATCATTTATTAGAAATATTTCTGTGTGCATATTATATATTACAAAGCAAGCTACTTAACTCTATTTTTCTGACATGTTACATCCAGGATTTATTTGACTTTGGTATGGTTCTTGTTTAAAGAAGTTTACCACTCTCTCTGCAGTATAGATCATTTATCCCTGTCAAGACCCATTGCCTCTTCTGGTATCAGAGCATGTCCTCTGTAATGCTCACATACCCTGTAAAGCTCAGTGATTGCTGCATAATGAGACACAGATAATTAGCATTTCCTTTCCCAGTATTGTGATACAATGAAGCTGAAGGTTCTTATTGTGTGATCAGCCATCCATCTTACTTAAGACATCCTGAATATTGCAACAACAAATCTACACCACCTGTGGATTTGTTGTTGCAGCTTTGGCTTCTTTATCCTTTGGCAGCATGCTTTGGTTTTTATTTACATCCTGAATGTTGTCACCTTCCTAACAGACCTACCAGCATGGCCAGCTTAACATTTATTGAAGGCGGTCTAATTAAGAACCCATTTTTGTTTCAGTGGGCAAAATGCTATAAGATAACACCTCTGGCAGTGACTTTAGGAAACATCCCTTATCACTATGTCCATTTAATGTAATGTCCATCCATCACTGCTGGCTGCTCTTAATATATTTTCTAATTTGCCTTTCACATGCTCCATTAGAGCTACCCTGAGTTACAATGTTTTAAGTGCAAAATGTAATAGACCTCCCTTGCAACCCAGGATGTTGCATCCAGATCCCATATGTTACCTTATACACAGCATGAGTTTCTTGATAAGACTGACTTAAAGCTATGCTATGAGAGGACAAGTAGCTACAAAGTATTAGCTTACTGTAATACTGGGAACCATTTGGTGGCCCTTAGGTCAGAGGCTAATATGTTTTTTAACATGACAAGACATATTTTCTAAATGATTTCTTGAGAATGGAAGCATAGTGGACTGTTCTGTATGAGCAGTATGAACGCTCTCGGAGAGGATTCAGGGGAAAGTAAACACATACCACTACTCTTAACTCCTTTTGAAATCATTGGTATCTCCTCGACTCCAACTACAATGTGAATGCTGATGACAGTCAGATATGACGACTGGTTGTATATCCTGGAGCTGCTTTGGGGTTGCTCTAGATGTTCAAATCTCTCAGCAGGACACCTACAGGATCCATGACACAAATATTTTTTACATGAAACTGTAACATTTGATTAGCTGAGCAGTGAATTAATTTAATTTAATAATATCTTGTGGATATGCATCTGATATTTGGTAATGAACTCATAACCCACATCTGTAGACAGAGATTCAGCATTTTAAACTGCATTTCACAACAAGGAGGTTATTGGAAATCTAAAAATTATTAACACTGCCCTGAAGGTTGTCACATTTATGTGGAATATGTTTTAAATTAATAAACACAATTTTTCTTTGTTAAAAACTTGGGTAGAAAATTGTCATCTTGACAAATAATTTAATTGCAGCTATAAGCATAGCCTTACCTGCACATTAGCAACAAACTGCAACCACTTTGGATTTTTTTCCCTCACTATCTCCTGAAGTTGTTTTTATTTATCAGGCTTATAAGGAATAATAGGATTTCAGCTCTGAACAAAGCAGTTTAAATGTACTAATGTTTTACGCTCAGTGGCCAACTGATTACCCTGATGTTTATAATAAAATAATCAAACCTTCTGAAGTAAAATAATCTTAAAACGCATAATAATTCTAAATTAGTCATAGTAGTAAAATGTATACTTTACCTGAAATGATGAGTTTTGTTAGGTGGTACAGATTTAATTTTTTCCACATAGAAAGGTGCGGAGTGCTTTTTATGTATGTCAAATTGTCTGACACTTCATTTTGCAGGGCTAACTCTATAAACTTTGTCTTACAGTCTTCTTCTTCTTCCGGCTTTTCCCGGTTAGGGGTCGCCACAGCGGATCACCTTGTCCGCACATTGAATGGCAGTGGAGTTTTACGGTGTCGAGTTGCCAGCCCGGCACCCAACCTTCCACAGAAGGCACACTCACACGCACACCTAGGGCCAATTTAGAGTGTCCAATCCACCTGCAGCATGTCTTTGGGATGTGGGAGGAAACCGGAGCACCCGGAGGAAACCCACGCGACCACAGGGAGGACATGCAGACTCCACACAGAAGGCACCCCAGCCGAGGATCAAACCGGAGAACCTCTTGCTGTGAGGCGGCAATGCTAACCACTGCACCACCGTGGCCGCCCATAAACTTTGTCTTACAGTACTGGGTTTAATTTCTCCTGTAGGCATTGTGACCAAGAGTCATGTAACCAGACAGTGCTGTGTAGTTATCAGTCCTGAAAAATTCCACTTGGACCTATTGAGATTAACCAGTTAAAAAAAATGACATTTATCTCATCTTTCTTACTTCAAAATATCTTTTGGAAGAATGTAACTTCTGGAATAAGATTCTTGACAAAAAAAAAAACTGAACTACAACCAACTTCAGTAAATGGGCACTAACTAAAACACAGAAGGACTGACATTTGGATCAAGAACTCCTTTCAAGTATTATTTAAAAAACAACAAAGTAACATTTCTGTTTTGTATAGTATCTGGACATTAAGGAAATATCCATTAAAAAGTACTGTTTTCAAGAGTGAAATCATCAGCTTAAATAACTTTTCAGAAAATACTGGTTTGAAGATTATTGTATGTTTGAGTACATAGATTATTGCTCGAATTATTTCACTTAAGTCCTTCATTTGGCACTAATAACGCTACAGTAAGGTAATTATTAATAAAAGAATGTGGTATTTGCCTGAATAACTGGTCATAACAATAACATCTGATTGCATGTAGCAAATAAAACACAAATAATATTGGTCTTAAGTATGACACTTATTTACCTAGGGTTTTAACGGAGAACCTGGACTGAAAGGTGACATGGGAGAAAAGGTAAGTGGAAAATATTTGCAGATTTAAACTGCATATGATTTGTCCAGTTATTTATAATCAAAAATATAATTGGTACTAATTCATAAGATGATGAATTAAACAAAATCCAGTGCAACTATGGTCCTTGAATTTAAACACGACAAGCATATGAACCTTGGCTCTAGACGATTGTTGCTGTTGAAGTGATACCCCAATCCCAAGTGCAAAAATGGGAAAAAAGGGGTGTGGATGGATGGACGTATAATGACAACATATGCCAGTATGTTTACTGCCTATATGCAAATGTCTAAAACAAAATATATACATGTGCAAGCATCCTGTAGCCATAGAAGTCTATTTGCAGAACAGTGCATTTTTTCTAGAACTATGAAATCAGACTATAATTTTTGGGTTTTAAAAGTTATATGATACAATGAGATAAAGATCTCTTCAGATATATCTTCATTCCAAAGCCACAGGCTCTGATCTATAACTAGCTTTCATAAATTTGGCAGTGTAAGGTAACTAGTGAATAAAATTATGAAAGGAAAGTTCTGGATGGAAGAGGTGCTGAATACAAACTGACATTCTTTGAATGTAGGAGCTCTCTGTTATGTATGTTTTTCATTTCTAGTTAGAACTGTGGTAATCTGTATTCGACAGCGTTTCTACATCAGTTAATATGGCCTATTTATCATAAATGCAATGTGCCAACACACAGACACACACAGACACACACAAACACACACACACACACACATACATGCACTCGCACGCACTCATACACACACACACACACACACACACACACACACACACACACACACACACACACACACAACAAATTGCAGGATCTTTGTAGCTTGGCTGTCATACAGTAAATTACATCACTGACTTTCATTTTTTAAGAACAAATGTGTGCATGACGGCTTCTCTTTGAACTTGTCTGTTGCTTTGGACAGTAAAATTGCTGAAGCTCTTCCAGACCTGTCATGTTACAGTTGTACTGAGATATGAAATTAGCAATACAGCAGCTTGTCCTTGGGGTGTTGTAATGACAGTTATAAGTCACTGTCCTGAAAGTCCTGGTTCCATTTATAAATGTCTCCTGCTTTCAGGTTTTCAAAACCTACTGGTATGATTTTTTTTTTAACTTTAATGTTTCCATGAATTCTGTGGCAGACATGCAAGCAGAAAAACGGGTGTTTCTACTTAGAAATAATATGGATTATTTTGAATAACTGATGTTTAAAGATGCAACAACATTCTTATTATGTAACTAGTAATGTCTTTCAGCTTTCCCGGTTAGGGGTTGCCACAGCAGATCACTGGTGCACTTATGATTGGCAGTGGATTGTTACAGTGTCAAGTTACCAGCCTGGCACCCAACCTTCAAAGAAGGCACACCCACACCTACCTGCATGTCTTTAAAGCTTACTTGACCATGGGGGAGGGCATGTAAACTCTGCACAGAAGGCGATCCAGCCAAGAATCGAACCAGAGAGCCTTTTGTGTGAGGCGACAATGCTACCCACTGCACCACCACAGCCACAGTTTTCTTATTATGTAACTAAACATTTCTATTTAAGTGGAATATAAGGATGTCTTAGCATCACATCTCTGCTTACTATTCATTTACTGATTACTTTTGAAATGCAGGAAAATCAACTCTCCATCCTTATATTGCACTTAAATAGGAATGTTTAGTTTCTTATTATGTAAGTAAACATTTCTGTTTAAGTGGAATATAAGGATGGGGGTTGGTCTTCCTGCATTTCAGAAGTGAAATCAGTAAATGAATAGTAAGCAGAGATGTGATGCTAGGACATGTATGATACAGCATACGTTTAGTGGCTGTGTTAATTGCTGGTTGCAATCAAGCAGTATTAAATGCATAGAAAAATACAATACAGTAAAAGCAAACTAGGAATGGGTAGCATAGGTAAGTGGTGGTACTTAAATGGACCTGTAAAAAGTCTAAAACCAGCCCTGACATTAGACGGTCCTTAACCTTTCTTTCCAACTCTCGATAGAGTTTACTGCCTAAGTGTAATTTACTGTAGTTTAATGCCTAAGTGTATATTTTGCAAGAAATCTGTAGTTTTCAATACCAGTACAACTCTACACCTTCTAAAATGAGGGACATGGTTAGGATATGATGCAAACTGAGGAAATTCTCACAGTGGCCTGAAAGACACAGCTCACTGCAGCAGTTCCGGATAAAATGAAAATAATACAAATTTGTAATTTTTTAATTTATTTTCCGTATTTTGTAACTGCGGTGGTGGTTCTGCGGTAGCGTTGTCGCCTCACAGTAAGACATTGTCCTGTTCGATTCTCAGCTAGAGCGTCTTCTGTGCGGAGACATGTGTGAATGGGTGTACCTTCGTTGAAGGTTGTGCGTCAGGGGCTGGCAACTCGGCACGTAAAAATCTACTGCCACTCATTAGCGGACCGGAGTTCCACTGTGGCAACCCCTAACCGGGAAAAGCCGAAAGACACAACAACATTTTCCATATTTTCTGGTGAAAAACATCAAGAGAAATATTAGAATTCTTCATTAGATGCACCTTTTTAATATGTCAGATCACTGCTTTGAAATTTACCCAGTGTCTTCAAGGCCTAACAAAATCAAGAACTGCAAGTAGCAATTGTGTGTTTTCTCTGAGGTACATTTATTTGCTTGCTTATTAGCATATGATAACTAGGAAGTTCTAGCAGCTCAAACCTGCATACAGTGGAGGCCTGAGGAGAAACGCTTCAGATACAAGTTCTAATACAGTGAAGTGTGATACTGAAGCTAACATTCAGCCATATATGAACATGATTAGCAAAACATCGCGGAGGGAACTACATGACAGTACTTCTAAACCACAGTCCAAAAACTATAACAAGATCTATGAAGTGTATAAATTCAACTGATTAATCAAAAAATTGTTCTTAAAATGCACTCCTCTTGAATAAGGACATGATACAACATAAACATTAACTGCAATTATTTACAAGCATTTAAGATGAAACTGCATAGTCATAAATTTGAAGAAAGTGACTCTAATTGTGCTATAAGCAGTAGGTACAGGAAAACATATAAAAAGGATGTGAGGAAGACTGGAAGAAGAGAGGAAGAAAAGGATGTGAGGGCATTTTTATGAACAGGAGAGAACAAAGCAGGTAAAATATGAGTAAGGTATGAGAGGTAAGTTTGACATAAGACAGTAAGAGGGGTGAGAAAATTAGGTAGACTAGGCATAAGAAGAGGATGAGGAAAATGTGGTGGTAATGTATGAGTGTGTGTAGAAAGAGATGAGAGAGATGGGTAAATCTAAAGAGGACATGAAGGAAGTGAAGGAGATGGCTGGCTAGGTTGTTTCCACTATGAGTGGACGAAAGCAAAATACACCAAGGATCGGAATCCCTGAACTGCATGCATCCAGAACATCTTGCCAAAAAACATTTTTAAAGAGTTTCTTGCAAGGGAGAAGCCTCCTTCCACCCCCAAACTTATATATATACATATATATATATATATATATATATATATATATATATATATATATATATATATAAACTCCATGATCACACCAACTCAAAAGGGAGAGATTCTGTTGAAAAGGGCATCACTGTCTGTACAACTCACCGACAGTGATTTCCTATGGAGAAACTCCAATCGTTGGTGATTTGCAGCTCAGGCAGTTGATCCTTCAGAATTCAAGCCTCGTCAACCGGTAGGATAACTGTGAAAGTTAGACATGAGAGCATAGGAGCAGATGATGTAGATAAGTAAGTGAGACAATAAAAGACAGTGAGGGAGGTGGGTAGGTTAGGTGTGAGATGCTAGAAGAAGTAACAGAGTTAAGAGTAAGCTAGGTTTAACAGGGTAGGAGTGGATTAGGACAATGACTAAGTTATGCGTGAGTGCAGGGGTGAGAGATATGGTTAGTTTATATATGAGAAGGAGAGGGGAGGGAGGTAGATAGGTTACATATGAAAGTTAAGAGAGGGTGAGGCAGGTGGGTAGGTTAGGTTTGATATCGTAGGAGAGGTAAAAGAGTTGGGGTAGATTAATTATGAGTATTATGAGTAGGGGGAGTGATGAACATGGGTAGGGTGGGTAAGAGTAGATATGATGATATGGTAGAGATGGGTTCATTATATATATGTCAGATTAGGAAGATACATCTGCATGCCAGGAAAATCAGCAATTACTTCCTGGCCACAGTTACTTTATCCTGCCTCACTAAGAAACTTATCAAATCTTAAAGGCACATCCCCTTAGTATGATTCAAATAAAAGGAAACAAACATGTTACAAGGTCTGATAGAACCTTTTTATTGATGACAGAGGGACAGGCACACGGAGACAGATGAATCTGGCAGAGCATGGTCGGTTCCATTCATTTCTCTGGTTAGTGCCACCACTAGTAATTCAAAAGTAAAGGAAAATCAGCAAAAGATCTGAAAAGAAGTTCAAAAACTGGAGTTAATACAGGTGGAAACCAGCCAAAGAGGCTGACCAATGTAGCCTGTCCTTTGTACAGAGAGACAGAGAGAGAGAGAGAGAGAGAGAGAGAGAGAGAGAGGAGGAAATGGAACCACAGGAATTCTGAATTCTGTTATGTGGCCAGGCAGTATATGAGCAGGCAGCAGCTTGAGTTTATTATTCACACATTTATACAATGATGCCCGCCTGATGTTATGGAAGTCAGCAATGATCTTTTACAACATGAATAACAGATTAAAGGACTATTTGTCGTATACTTTGGCTTACATAGTACAGACTTTCTGACATACATCATGTTCATACAGCACTGATCACAGAAACACAGATATACACACAGTGTCATAAAAAGTACAGTGGATGCGCGCACGCACACACACACACACACACACACACACACACACACACACACACACACACACACAAAACACACTCTCACAGATAAAAACATGTGTGCAACCAAACCCCCACCACAGAAATAGTCACAGACATACACAAACATAGAAACACACATACCACACACACACACACACACACACACACACACACACATAACACACACACACACACACACACACACACACACACACACGCATGCATAGAAACAGAGAGACCTACACATTTCGACACACACATGCACGCGCGCGCACACACACACACACACACACACACACACACACACACACACACACACATGTACACAAAGACACATGCATACATCTGTTCAAAGCATGCATACAGACATCAGTTTTCATACATGCATACAACTTCCACAAGGATAAACAGGTAAACACACACACACACACACACACACACACACACACACACACTCAGAAATAAAATCCTTGCATCTTGTAGTGAAGCCAATACTATGTACCCTGAATCTGATAAACACTGGATGTGCAACTGCCCATCCATGTGTAAGCTAATATTTTCTTAGTTGCCTAATGATGCCACTCAGTGCCTAAGTAGTAAATGACCCCCCCCCCCCCATTGTCAGTCTTCAGTTTTGCTTACATTTAAAAGTAACCCTGTTTTCTAACTCCTCCCCTTGTTGCCAGTGCCCAGAAGAACATTGCACATATAAGTACTCCTCTCTTCTCTGTCACTGCCTGATTGTTAAAGTATTTTAATTATGCAACTGTATCCCTCCTTCCTTTTTTGTCATGTGTCCTGGAAGCAGAATGTATAATTAATACTTCCCAACAATTTCCCCGCAAGAGAGGCTTCTAACAGCAATGGTATTAAAATATAGCCCCTTCACAACTGCTTTCCATGTCACATCATTGTCAGCTATAGTTTTGAAAATGTTTTCTGAATCATTTCCTTCCTCAGATGTTATTACTACCTCATAGGTTAGTAAGATAGTTTAATACTGCAGTTTAAGTTTCTGTCTCTCATGTCACAGTTTTTATATACCATTTTTCCAGCCCCCACAGCTCATGGCCATGATGTCTTCATCAAGACAGTTCCCTGTCACTAAGGTGTGAGCTAGTCATGGAGTAATTGTCACCCAGTGCTTCTCCAGCAGTTGAGGTGTTTGCTGACAGCTATAAAGGATTGATGAGCACCTGCTAAGCATTCTCCTGGGGGTATGAGTATTTTCACACATACTGTAGGAAGGCTACCACATAAATGTGGCTTGGTAGAGCCAAGTTTCTATCATTAAATGATGTGCTGTATGCTATGCTCCTCTCCTCAGTAGGTTTTGGCACTGAAGAAGACTGACCCAGATTCACCACCCTCCCAGATTTAAAAACTGACATTCTTTACTCCCTCACACCCTCCCTTGTCAGCTTGTCCAGTATCAGGTCACTAGTTGTTCCTGAATCATCTGTATCATAGTCAG
This sequence comes from Protopterus annectens, assembly GCF_019279795.1. NCBI lineage: Eukaryota > Metazoa > Chordata > Ceratodontiformes > Protopteridae > Protopterus > Protopterus annectens. Next base: position 1,149,165,732 of record NC_056728.1, on the reverse strand, counting down.
TGCTTTATACTCCATGCCAAGCAGCACTTATTAGTATTATTTGATTCATTGAGGTAAACTGCACTTTACAGATGTCATGCTGGTGAGTATTAATGGGTACAGATGTCATGCTGCTTAGTATTAATGGGCAGTTTATGGGATACTTTCCAGAGATCATTCACATTGCTGGAAGAAACTGTCATAGCAATCTGAGATGCCAGGACTGAGTCTTTCATAATCATCATCTGTGTGTGTGTGTGTGTGTGTGTGTGTGTGTGTGTGTGTGTGTGTGTGTGTGTGTGTGTGTGTGTGTGTGTGTGTGTGTGTGTGTGTGTGTGTGTGTGTGTGTGTGTGTGTGTGTGTGTGTGTGTGTGTGTGCTTATATGCACTTGTGCATGTGTGAGAGTGCAGTGCATGCATGTATGGTAACACAATCGGCCATTTTAAAACCATTGTATTTGCATTAATAGCTTTTGCACCATTTATCCTAATAGGACAAAACTAGCTTGTACAGAAGACAGTGTCCCTCCAAGAAAAAGATTTATGTTGGGAATAGAGCACTAATGCCTGAGCCATGCTTTGCTGAAAGTGAGTGTTCCAAAAATCTGTACAGCATTAAAAGAAATGTGAGATCATGTAAATATGAGATCATTTACCATAGTTCCATTTGCCATGAAAAGGTTTCCAACTCTGCAATAAGTGAGCAGGTCCTCAATCTTGCATGTTAAGGAATTCCTGAAATATACCCACAAAAGTAGCAATTTTTCCTCTCACCAAAACATACTGCAGTCTTAGAACATTTTGTTATACTCAATGCCAGCCCATTTCAGGGAAGGTACCTTTAGGTCCAGGAGAATAAGGTTTAACTGGGAAAGTCTAGGCACTAGCTATGTGTTTCTTATGGATTTGGAAAACTGTTACTGAGTGACATTTGTACTGTATGTCAGAGAATTTCAGCAAATCAACACAGGTTCTTAAAATAATCATTAAAACGATGCCACAATATTGCAGGTGTAACATATGTTCATCATTTATAAAACTTTAAATGAAAGTGTGCAACCTATCCTTATTGTACATCTTGGGAGCTTCATAGTATGGTTCTTAGAAGGCTGTGGGATTAATGAAATGGTACCACAATTGACATAAACTGTGATGGAATACAGTATGGAGATTTCTGAGCTAAATATCTAAATGAGGTATGAGACAGGGCCTATAACATTGTGTGTATTTGGTAAAATCCCATAAGCGAAGTTACAGTGTTAAATTTGAAAAAAGATTTGAAGATCAAAAAAATGTAGAATTTTCACACAAAATATTATACATATTGCAAGTGAGATATCACAGATGTCAGGAAAGGTGTGCACATCAAAACATCCCTTAGTAATCTTATTGTAAAATATTGGTGGGGTGTCTTAGGAGCACCGCATTCTAAAACCTTCTAGGATAAACATTTACCAGATACCCACAACCCCTTTTAGGCACATTTACTATCAATAATTGATGTATACCCCTTGAAATATACCTAGTAGATAATTTGTTTCTCAGACCTGAATGAGATGGGGATACCATGTCTATACAGTACAGCATGACTTTGTGGTTTGCTATCACTTAGATATTGGCATTAGGTATTTTTTATTTATTTATTTTTATTTTATTTTTATTTTACATTTGTTGACCGGGCTAGTCCAGCTGGATAATTTCCATTTTCAGTGGAGGCCCGGGGAGAAAAGCTCCACAATTAAAACAAGGTTAAACATTTAAGCAACAATTAAAAGAACCTCTAACTTGCACTCTTAGGCTTACTGACTTCAAAAGGAAAATGATGCATTTAAGAGTCTGATGCATGCAGTCAGCTATGGCTTGTTTTACATATATATATATATATATATATATATATATATATATATATATATATTGGTGACTTCCCACTGGCACTGTCAAACTCCTTCTGGCTTGTTTGCTCCCCTGCTGGCTGGCATAAACACATTACCAGTTAATAAGAGCTAGGCTCATGTGAGCTCATCTGGGCTAATTTGAATTTTCTTGTTATTTTTTCCTACCCAGAGTCCCACCTCCATGCCAGGTATGCAATGACATACGGAACAAGCCATGAATAATCTGCCAGTGTTTTTCCCAGTCATTTGTGAGTTGTTTTCCACATGATTCATTTTGGGCCTAGCTGATAGATTTTTTTGACTGCAACTTTGGCCAGTTTAAATATCTCAACTTTCCCTCTAGAAGGAACTGACTAATGAGCAATGGTGAAACATGGCACTCTCTTTCCACAACTATTTTCAAAAATGTAATTTAAGTCACACCGAACAACTGTTTGTTCACAGACACATTGTAAATCTGCTTTCCACCAGAACAATTACATTTTCACTACTTCCATATAATAAAGATGGGCATAAAGCAGCTGTGGGGAAAATCTAGGAAAAATTAAGAAAACACAAGAGTTTTCTGGCAAAGATAACCCTGTCATATTAACAATTCCTATTGTGTTCATTTGAAATGTTATAACTTTGTAATTTTAATAGTTTTCATTGTGTTTATTTGAAAACATATTATACTACCATCATTTTACATCACATGATTAACATAGCATATTCAGGCTGTTGTTTTATATACTAAGAAGTGACTGCCCCCTGTAACATTTTCAGACAATTGGTTTATATCCTAAGATGTGACTGCCCCCTTGCAACACTTTCAGACTATTGGTTTATATCCAAAGAAGTGACTGCCCCTGTAGCATTTTCAGACTGTTTTACATCCCAAGTGACTACCCCCTATAACATTTTCAGACTATTGTTTTATATCCTAAAAAGTGACTGCCCCTGTAATATTTTCAGACTATTGTTTTATATCCTAAGAGGTGACTCCCACACCACACACACACACACACACACACACACACACACACACACACACACACACACACATATACAGAAATAAATCATCTCGCCTACTTCCTAATCATGTTGACTCCACATTTTTAACCACAATTTCTAAAGTAATTCTGTAAATGAATGGCACCATTTTGCAATGACAGATAGGTTTGCAGCTGTTATCCTAATCAAAAATCATATTAGTTTGAAACATGCACTAAATGCCATGACATGTAATAACATCACTACAGAACACAGTGCAGCTCATACCCCCATTCCAATAAAACAAGCAGCACAAATGTTATCTTCTGTAAAAACATAACTGTTCTGTTATTAGCTGTCACAAACATAACTGTCGATAACTTGGATGTTTAACAGCATGCACAGTAGATGTAGAAGGCATTAAGTTATGCATTACTGCTCTGCAACATTTAGATATTAAAATATTTGGCACCTAATATTCTTCATACAATCTAATCTAAATGTAGTGATTTAATCTAAATGTAATGATTTAATCTTTACTTTTTGTTTAGTATTTTGAGTTAATTGTAGAATGATGAAACATTGCAAGTGCATTAGTACTGCAGTTTTAATGTATTTTCCCGGACTTATGTGATAATTAAATAGGGATGAGAAGATGAAGAGGATGAATTGGACTTAAATTCACACGTTAACCTGGTCTGTTTATGCACTAGGTCCTTAAATAACACTCACTGAAATCTATGCATAATTTCTGTCCTTATTGCTGATGGAACTGTTTGCACTCCACATCATTAAGTGACTAGACCATATAAGGTTGCATGAATAAAATAATTCCCTGATGGAGACCTTTGCAGTGTACCATTCTAAGAACCAACTCTGAGCCCAGTGAATGCATTGATGTGTAATCAACAAATATCTAATGTGCTCCTGTCCCAACAAATATGTGCCCAGCTGTGTGCAGAATATAGCAAATATTCTCACCTGTCCAAACATCATGTTCCATATCATATGCAGAATGCAGAAAACATACCCACTGAAATGTTCCTGACCATTTGCAGAATCCACAAAATGGCTTCCCACCATGTCAAACCCCTGAGTGTCTGTGTTTGTCCTTTCCCTTTTTTGACACTTACTACATCTCACATACTTGCTTAACATCCTTGTGCTTCTGAGTACGTCCTAGAAAAAGGCCTCTTCTAACAACCACAGTGGTGCCATCTGGGCAGCAAACCACATCATAAAGAAATAACAGAGAAGAAAAAAAAGGAAGGAAGGAGGTTTTAAGTCTTTGAGCAACAAAAGTTCAACTTAAAAGAGATCTATGGCAGGAGTTTCCTTAAAGAGGCTAGTGTCAAAAAATAGCATGCTACAGTTAAGAAAGGAAAGGAAATGAATACTTTTATTAGAAAAGCCAGCTGTTAAATGAAGCCACTAAATAAAAACTGAGTAAATATGAGGAATCTCTTATCCTTTATGGAAATGGCAGAAGTAAAGAAGGAAGAGGGATGGCCCTCCAAAAAATATTTCTGATTGGCTATTACATTGACTTGGGCCACTTATATACTTCCCATTAGCTCCTTTACATGGGGTTCCTGTAAGTCTGGGGTAATGCTTTAACCCATTCCTTTACTGTACAGGTCTCCTCTCTTCAGTGACCATAGTCCTGCGACCACCAGGTTGGCCACACTTGTATTGGAAAAGTTAAAATGGAGAGAGGCATGGCATAGTATGGTTTTCAGCTTGTGTTTTGTACAAGTAAGGCTTGCTAGAACACAATTGTGCAATGATTTCAGTCTACCTGCATTACGTCTATGTGTACAATGCTAAACATCATACGTGCACCTTATTTGCTGTTAAGAGCTCTGTTTGCCAACAGCATAGCCTCCGCTATGGGAAACAGAAATAACAAGTACTGACTGATTCCCTCACCCTTCAGATTAGTTAAGTCAAATGACCTCTGGCTTCTCAGACCTATTGCACCAGTCAGGTCTTTGTCACATTGAGTGCTGATCAAACCTAGGTTACTGGCATCACAGAAGGAATCCCTATCTCAGAGACCCATGGTGCTCTTACACAGACGGGAAAATGTGTGGAATTAAATATGATATAAAAAAAAGAAACCAAGGAAGACACCAAGGCAAATAGGAAAAGAATCCAGAAATGGTCGATAACATTGGTATGACTTTCTTTGGAAGCACGTAGGTTAAAGGAAAGCAACAGGGAGAAACTATCAAGCAGATGGCTAACTTGTACAAACGGGAATGAAACAATAAATAAATACACAAATAAAAGAAAAAAGAACGAAAATCTCATTATTCTATTCCTCCTTACCTTCACAGAATGCTAATAAATTAGCAGAAATGTGAGGAAGCAAATATAAACTTCTTACAAAGAAATGATCCTTGCACTAGATGCAGAAATGTTACAGGAAAAAGTAAAATCAGCTGGGTATATTGATGGGATCTGAAATAAAAATCCAGAGAGATGCTATGTAACACACATACAGCGGTAGCTGAAAACAAACAATTCCATGGGCTGCATAACTGTCCGTATTATCCTCTAAATAAAAGCTGTAGAAAAAAGGAAACATTGGAAGGAGACTTGTGGCCATGCCAAACCATTTTTGGAGGTAAGGATTCAGTGACAGTGTTTCCAAAAGGAGAGTTAGTACAGCTACTTAACAGCCATGATGCTACTAACTAAACAAGAGTCAGACAGATGAAAGGAAGGCAAGCAATGATTCTTTGTTGAACCCTTTTAATAAAATCTATGGAACAATTGCTCTAAAGCAAGTGTTTCTGTCATGTAACCATGTGTTTACAAATAATTATATAGCAAAATACTTATATAATGCATCGAACTTTTATTTTTCCAAAGCAGAAGTAAAATCTTAAAATGGCAGTAATAAACAAACAGTAAATATTAGTAAAATAGGAGTCATGAACACTGAGTCACTTGTTGCTAGTACATGTTTTGTAGTGAAGCTACGTGTGCATGTCAGAACAAGCAGGGGGCAACGTAAGTCAGGATATTAAGTGGATGTCATCATAAACTTTCCTTAAAGCCAAGATGCCTGGGCCTTGATGAATTAAGCTGAAACAGGCTATGGAATTTTTTTTGGGGGGAATCGGTTTTCAATAACTGAGAGGGCAAAGGAAATGAAATGACACTCTGAAAAAACAGTATCCAATCCACTAAAATAGCATTTTAGTGCTCTGAGTCATAGGTCACATAATATTTATGTGCCATTTTTCATAAGCATTCGTTTGTATTCAAGGCACTCAGTAATTTTCAACTAAAATTGACATGTTGCAATACTAACTACCATGAGACAGTTTTCACTCACATTTTTTTGTGAAAAAAATAATTCTTACTGACTAAAAACTAAACCATAGTAACCAGAAAGCTGTGTTCCTTTCTTAACCATATAGCCTAAGTTTTTTTGGATGAAAGCTTCCCTTTATTCCTCTACCTCTGCAAATCTGGACAAATGCTGTTGAAAAATAGGTACATATGGTCAAAAATCTATACAGCTAATTAATTATCATAATGTCTGCCTACCCAGTTATCCAGTAGCATGGCCCCTCCCACTTAAATTCAGATTGTGAGATACCACCACTCAGAAACTCATGGAGAAACGTGAATTAAAGAGTAATAATAGGCAAAATACGGAAGGACAAGGTTTAAGTAACAAAATGATACTAAGTTAATCTTGGATGTCTTACAGTGGAGATACTAATTACTGAACTTTTTTATTCATATTTTCCTATTTACTTTCTTGTTTTCTTAACGGGGAGAATTACATGTCATAAAAGGTCATGGAGAGAAATATTACTGTGAGCAGACCAGCAGTAAGGGTGGAGCAAAGAGGCAGCAACCCTAGGCAAGATGTTAGGGGTGAGATCGGGAAGTTCATTTCTTGCATTCTTTTTTCTGTGCCAGTAAAGAAAGGCAATTCTTCAGTGCTTTGTGTGTGTAGAGCTTATTTTTGTTTTGTTTTTGCAATTCAGTTGAAGAGTTGAAGGGGCAGGGATCTGAGTAGGAGTGCCAGACTTTGTTTTATTTTCACTTGAAAAAGCTGAGGGTACACCAGATCGGGGATGGACACCGGCAGCTAGATGAGGCAGTCATTGTGGGGCACAAAGCTATACTGGCACTGTCCAGGTATGTCCTTGTTCCCTGCTGTAAGTCTCATGTAACAGGGCAGCATCAGCTTCTATCTGCTTTATAAGTGCAAACACCATAATTAACAAGGATTAAGAATGATAACCCTAACTGTCTTAAGGCTAAAGTAACGCAATTCACATTCCAGGAAAGTAAGGTGAACATCATCTTTATGATAATCTTCTGCTATTATTTTGTTTCCCCCACATTTGCAAAAGAATTGACTATCTTCATTTTGTTACTATATGGTTAATTATATCAGGTCAGGTAACCTCTTTATAAAATAAAACATCATCTTTATAATAATCTTCTGCTATTATTTTTTCCCCCCACATTTGCAAAAGAATTGACTATCTTCATTTTGTTACTATATGGTTAATTATATCAGGTCAGGTAACCTCTTTATAAAATAAAAAACAAGAGATTTAATAGTAATTAATAACTACAGAAACATTATCAAGCAAATCAGCAGAATAAAAACAAAACATTAATGACAACACTGAATGTAGCATCATGTCTCTGTACAAACAGTGTATTATAAACATTCAAGAAACTCCTTTAGAACCAGGGAACCAGCTGAATGGAAAAAGGCCACCATTATTTCCCTGCACAAAGGTGGTGCTTCCACTGACCCCGATAACTATAGACCTGTTAGCCTGACTAGCCTTATCTGCAAGGCTATTGAGCGAATCATCATAGACCTTATCAACAAAGATATAGGATCTCCAAACACTTGATCCTACTCAGTTTGGATTTGTCAAAGGGAGATCATGTCTGTTAAACCTGGTGGACTTCTTCAAGACAATCACCAAGGCCCTGGACGAGGGGAAATCTTTGCATACAGCCTACCTAGACTTAGCCAAGGCATTTGACACTATCCCCCACTCAGGCATCACTGACAAACACATCCAGCTAGGTATCAACCCTTATAACATTAGATGGGTCACTAACTGGCTCACTGGTAGAACCCATCTAGTCAAAAATGGGGAATCCACCTCCAACAGCAGACCTGTAATCAGTGGTGTTCCACAAGGATCAGTCCTGGGACCTCTACTGCTTGGAATCAATTTCTCTGAAGTACAAGAAAAACTAAAGGTCTGTGGCTGACAAAGTGTTCTCCAAATTATGTCAACATCCTACAAGAGGGTCTTAACACAAATAAATGATTAATGAAACACCAAACCAATAAGCACACAGTAGTGATTAGTTAAAACAAACACAGCATCCACTGCACCAGCAGCAAGCAAAGCACACAGGTCACACAAACAACAAACAAACAAAGTTTTTTAAAAAAAAAAAAAAGCGCTTTCATCTTACATCCAAGACTTCTTCAGAACAATGATTCATACATAAGTGTGATAAATGATTGGTGCCAAAGTCATATCCTTAAACACAATGCAAAAAAATGTATTATTCCTTTTAGTAAGGGCGATGTTCTCGCTAACTACCACATCAATAGCAACACCTTAAGTATGCACTCAGTGGTGAAAGACCTGGGCACACAGGTTGACAGCAACTTTACCTTTGACCTTCATGTCTCCACAGTGGTAAGAAGGGCATTTTAATTAGCTCATCTCATAAGTAAGGGCATTGCCTCCAGAAAAAAAGATGTTATAACCTCCCTGTACTCTTCCCTTATCAGGCCAATAATTGAGTAAAATGCCCCTTTTATTATGTACCTTTCCAAGCACCTGTAGCAATTGGAGAGACCACAAAGTTTCCCCACAAGGAAAATTCAAGATTTTCAGTATTTGTCCTATGTGGATCACCTGAAATCACTGTCACTTTATTCAGTTTCATACAGACTATTCAGAGGCGATCTCTGCCTTGCATACAAGGCAATCTCTGACCATGTTTTAGCGGAAATGCTGCATCTCTGTAAGTCAAATGGTGCATGGGTTACTCGGTCTAAAGATCTTTACCTGGTATGTGACATTAATAGAACTTGCTGGAGGGATAGATTTGTCTCCCAGAGGTTACGACACCTTTGGAACAGACTCCCACTTCATGTCAAACAGAGCACATCATTGGCCCTCTTCAAATACAATCTAGATGATTGGATGGGTAACCGTAAACTTACCACAGGGATTCCACCTGTGTCCATCTTGGACAGGGATAATAGATGCTGATCATGGAAATAAGGGTAGAACTTGGCTAGGCTTGTAACGGCCCTAGGGCCATTAGCCAAGTAACTTCCTATGATCCTATAATCCTATAAACCAAGCAATTATGTCCCAGGACACTTTGTTGGAACTAAGAACTGTCTGTCTTATTCCTTTAGGTAATAACATCTTTGCACTCACAAAAATAATATTTTCTCCCTAAATGCAAAATGGCTTCCTATGTGAAGAATAAAAGCATGTTTTATGCATATGGAGAAGCATGAACCCATGTGCATTCCATTCCTAAAAACTTAAAAAACATTGAGTTATTCTTCCATGTTCATGAAACTGAAATTATTGGCTTTGTTAAGTCCCTCTAAAGTTGAACAACTTGGTTTAGGACTTCCCTTGACAATGCCCTTATTCAGACAGTGTACTCAGTCTGTGTTTGAAATGCCAACAGATACTCATATAAAATACTCATATATATATATATATATATATATATATATATATATATATATATATATATATATATATATATATATATATATATATGTCTATATATATATATATATATATATATATATATATATATATATATATATATATATACATATCTGTGTGTGTGTGTGTGTTTGTGTGAGTGTGGGTGTATATATATATATATATATATATATATAGATAGATATATAGATATATATATATATATGTGTGTGTGTGTGCGTGTGTGTGCATACATAGTGTGTGTGTATATATATATATATATATATATATATATATATATATATATATATATATAAGGGTTTCATCCTCAGTCAAATCACTATTTGCCTTTCTAGTCTCATCTTGCAACTTAATGCTGAAGACTGCCTTTTTATCATTAAAAGTGAAATCTGTAGTACACATGCACAGCAGTTTTCTTGATCTCAAGAAATCATGTAGAGGGATAAAGCCCTTACTATGGCCCAGAGGATGGCCTAATGGTTAAGGTGTTTCAGTTAGCCTAGTACTAATCTATGAATCTATGAATCTATGAATCTATGAATTAGTGGCACAGGCATCTGAAATGTTGGTAGGGAAGATGGGATAGTTCCATCCTAGCAGGCAGGGGACATGAATACAGACACACCAAATGATTAGACCTTCCTGGCAAGTGCTAGGAAGTTAGTTATGAGGAGGTACAGCAGCTTGCTGATGTCAGCTCTGTGTGGGAGTGTGGTGTGTTTGGCAGTCACATGGTGGGTGGGGGACATTGCATGAGCTCACAAAATGATTGCAGCTTCTTGGCAGAGTGTGAGAAACCAGTCAATATGTGCTACAGCCAAGGGCGGACTTCAGCTGTGTGCACAGGTGTAAAGTGGTTTAGTGTGCTTTGTCTGCTGTTCTACCCCATGGAAGCTGTCAAGTGCAGACAATAGGGAGAAACTGGGAAGGTCTTAAGTGACCCCCCCCCCCCGAGGATGGCTAGCAGCAGAACCCCAGGATGGACTTAATATCCATGTCAGGTCTAAGAGGTATCTGAAATAGTCTGAGTGCATGAATGGGTAGCAGATTTTGTGGTGGATGTGGAGCACTGTGGTATCTTAAAAAATGCAGAGAGCAGGACATTTGACACTTGCAACAGTACATTTAACCAAGTTTGCAGATCTTGTTACAGCATCATGTTTGTGATACTACAGGTGTAGGCTGATGAAGCTATGACAGGTGGACAGGATCAAACAGAAGTAAAAATTGTAGTTTAAAGGGGGCACTTGGAATTTTGTGACTGTTTTAAGGATACATTTTCTGGCAAATATAGGGCAGCTGAGAGGTCTGCTCCCCTACTTCTTCTTATTTCCTTCCTGCTTACTACAGCCGCTACGTCTAGTGCAAGTTAATTGTAGACGAAGTGACGGTGAATTCCTAAAAAGTAATACTAGCCATTGCTAGACAGTGCTTGAGAGTTAGAAAGAAATTAAGTGAACAGGGAGAAATTGAACTCACCAATCTCACCAAAAAAAAAATCTGCTTGACCTAACTCGCTGAATGAAAGATGAATGAAGTAAGAATGTGGAAACAGTGACTTATGGATATTTGAGTGTAGGAATGCCAGGAAAGGAGAGATTTTGCAGTGTTGTTTTTGTGGTATAACCTTAGAGTTTAGTATAGTGGTTAAGAAGGTTGCTTCTCCTTATTAGTCTAAGGGGCTGTGCCATAGACATAGGTGATATATTGGGTTTGACCTTTCGAGAGTTGTACGTAATACATTTGGTCTTCTCATAAGTAGTCCATCTGGGAAATGGCTCACATTAATCTTGGAAGCTTTTTCTTCTTATTAATTTTTTTAATAACAAGGGAAATGGAAGGGATAAAACATGAACTGTAAGATCTCTGACCATCCTTGTTGTTTGATTCAATATCATACGAAGCTGATAATAAAACAAAAGTTCATATGTATTTTATTTACACAATTATTTATTCATTCTTCCAATCATTATGGTCCATGGACCACTTTCCATCATGGCCAAGAAGGCAAAAATAAAAAGTAAATTACAGCATGACGGAATAGTTTCAGTAGAAGCTAAACTAAAGCAAGAAAGATAAAATTTGTTATTATTTGACTGTGTTGTGCTTTGAAATAGAGTATGCATGACAGCATAAATTGATTGTTACTGGATAATAAACACAAATACAACAGCAGAATAAACAGATGAGTCCCTGGACTGTAGAGGGATTAAATAGTCTGAATAAAGCAAAGAGTTTAGACTTGCACAGCAAAAATAATTATCATAAAAATTACTGATGAGAAGTGAGATAAGAAACAGTAGTGCTTGTACCTATTTTGTATGTATTTTGCACATTGTATTTCATTTTCCTAGCTGGAAATTGAAATGTTGTATTTGTATGGTTACCCTACTGAATTCATTAATTCCTGTGTTACTTCGCTGAGCTTAATCTGCTGGATTTCCTCCATTTTTAATATTCATAACTTATATATCTGCCACAGCAAAGTTTTGTGCGGGCATTCTTGAGAATAGTGGCAATTATTCTGTAACAGAGGATAAGTGCCTGCTATATCTAGAAAGCTAGCATTAGTGGGTGGAGCCAGTGGGTATTTAGAAGCTGCTTTTTATTGGTTTATTTAAATTCTAAGCTCAGGTATATTGCACCAAGCTGTGCTTCATACGGCACTATGCCAAACTAGACTCAACACATGCAGGCATATCGACCATAGTTTTATGCCTAGCAAGCTTCAGCAGAGCCATACCCTTTAGTAAGCTCTGCTTAAAGTGCTACTTCTTTATTTAGGATCAAGTTCAGATACTGTAAACTGTTTCTGCCTTAGTAGAGCACCTACAAAATAGTTAGCTACTATACTACCAATATTTTTTGTGTTCATTAATATATAATATTCTGTACAGCAAACAAATGTCATACAAATAAGAATTATATCTCTAATTTTCTACACTCTTTGGCCAAAATGGAAGGTTAGCCAACTTGTTCTCACTCAGTTGCCAGCCTCATAGCACTTGATTTACTAACGCAGTGTAGCAACTGCCTGATGCTCAAATAAAAAGAACTACTACTTAACCTGTCAAAAAATTCCTGGAAGATGCAAATATTTAACTAAAATGGTGACATCATTGTCACAAAACAAATACAGTCTGTGAGCACATCATATCTCTACAGCACACTACACAAGTATGAGGAATATTATCATATGCTGTGTGACGTCCATTTACTATCCCACCAAACTGCCACCAGTATGTGAAGTCTGGTTATTATCCCACCAAACAGCCATCAATAAGAGACATCCCCTACTATCCTGGGTCAGTAACTAAGGAACTTCAATCCCCACTACTGACTCCAATATGAGACCATCACTTAAACAGGAGTAATATTTCACAATTTCCCCTAACAGCACAACAGGAACACACTCTGCAACTTGGGACTGGACTGTATACTTCTGTCCACATATAATTTAACTCCTTATTACATACTCCATAGCAATGTGTTCCAGTTTAAGACCAATGATACACTCACACTTAAATTAATTGAATCTCACACATCGAAACACTTCTGGGAAAGCCTGACACAGATTTCCAGCTGTGTCCCTTCTCCCAAATGATACGGTAAAATGCTGCCACCAATCAGAGCATCCGCATGCTCTTTCAGGGGTGTCCCATCATTAACATTAGATTTGAAAACAAATGGTAGCATATGATCTAAAGCAGCCAAGCTTTCAGAATGGCCCAGGAATTATCAAAGCAGGTATATGCACTCTCAAATCACTAAAGAATACACTGATTGATCAGCCACAATGTAAGATAATAAACATATTTAATAATGAGCAAAATAATTCAAAATATGAAACAGTAATTTCAATAAGCAAACAGAATTCAATCACCAGGAAAACAAAATTAATACTGAAGGACAGAAATCTAATATTTAGAAAAAAGTCTGACTAATCTAGCTATAATTTCCTATCTCACTAAAGAGCACTGTCCCTGACCTAAACTAAATATCAAAACATAGCAAAGGCAAGCTTACAGTTTTTGGTGAGTCCTTTGGGTATCCACTGCTCAGTGCAACTGTGTACAGTAAACTGAACTGAACTGAACACAACTGAACAACTACTCAACTGTGAATTGAACTCAACTGCTACTGCTGTTTAAACTATCTTCAGCAGGCTGTTTTATATACTAGGTTAACTGTCTCATCTGTTCCAGTTATTATTTTTATTTCATTCTTTGAAAATCAACACACAGCTGATGTGAAAGTTCTGATCCTGTTGTCAGTATCTGAAAGTAAACACAGAACAACTGGAAACATTCTAATGACATAATCTGTAGGCCAACTGACTCTGAGACAGTCTGGATTTAGAATCTCCTTCACAAACACGCACAATTATAAATGTAAAAGAACACTGTTCAACTCTTTAAAACATCCTGTACAAACAGAGTATTAATCAACACGTAAGAACTTATTTACAATGTCATAGCTAGTCATGCTGGCATATAATACACAGGCTAAGCTGAAATTATGCACAAAACTTCAGCCAGACATGCTAGCACAGATGACAGAATATATTGTTTCTGCACACTGAGTCTGTAAAAAAAGTGACTAATCTAAGTCTAACATGACTATGTTTCAGCAGATATTAAAAACAACAATGCATACGGCCACATCCACAGCCAAGAATCACCAGGAAAAATGTACCCAAGCCAAGTGTGCTTAAACCCCCTTCTAATAAAAATCTACTGGAGATTAGTGACTCCATAGTAAGGCACACAGGCTCTACTCTCACAAGGCTAAACAAAAATAGGGTGACTGTGAGTTGTTTTTCAGGTGCCAAGATCTCCAGTGTCTCAAGGGCCCTCAAGACCCTCAGGATGAACAAGTACAACTTGGTGGTTGCCCGTATAGGTATAAATGACCTGCTGCACAAAACTCTGAGGAATATGCAGAGAGATATTTCTGAGCTCTCCGTGAATGCCACAAATGCAGGAAAGTCTCTGATACCTATCAGAATTCTACCTTCACCAAGAATGATACTGAGGTACAAGGAAAAGATAATCAATTTCAGCAACTGGCTGAATGACTCATGTTATTCAAAGGGGGTATGTGTAAGCATGGGATGACCTGCTCCACAGCACTACTTGCTTTGTCAAGGATGGCCTCACCTCTCCTTCCATGGCGTCTGCATACCAACCTAAAAATATCACAAATAAAGCATCAGACAATATCAGTATGATGCTGCTCAATACTAGGAGTCTAAATAACATACTTCCTGACATTGAAGCTCTCCTGAATTTGGAGCACATTCATGTGTGTATTATTATTACTGAAACCTGATTTAAAAGTGCAGAACGTGCCCACTCTGTACACGGGTTTCACATCTACCATGTCTTTCAACCCAATAGAAACTCTGTTGGAGTATCTATATTTGTTAAAGACCACATTACCTAAAAGCAGATTCATAGACACCCAGGAACCAAACTTATTGAGATTAAGCTTACCCTAAATAAAACCAACTAACAGATCATAACATGTTGCAGGACCCCCTTGATGATTCTCAGAATTCATACCCATTTCTTAAATATATTAGATGAACTTCAAATACACAAAAACTCCATTATCTTGGGAGATTTTAACAGCCCATCATTACACTGGGGGACCTAAACGTCAAATCTAGGCTATGCCAAAAAAGTCCCTCTATTTTATAAACAAAAATTCAATGAGCCCACTGGAGGTCATACAAATATAGCATCTATATGCACTGTCCCACTGGTCTACCCTTACCCCATTCAAGTCTGACAACAAATTCATAAAATTTTCACTCAAACTCCCTAAACCAGCAAATGCAAAACTCACAGTATTCAATTACTTTAAATCTTCAAATGTATAAACTTCATACTATTCTGCAATGAAGCCGCTACACTCAAATATAATGAACATAGGCTGGCCTTGGAAGCTAAGGATAATTACAAATCCTTTTTTACGTACATCAAGAAGATACAAACAACATCCAATGTTGCTCCAAACTTATTCATAAAGTCAATGCCTTGTGATGCACTGGATATCAAAAATATGCTAGCAAACAAACTCATGTAAATTTTACCCCTGAGGCATCTATACAAAATTGACATACACCTAAGGATCTCAAATCCTTATCACCACAAAAAAACTCTTGTTTAGTACTCACAAGAACATAAATATATCATAGATGGAACCTGATAATATACACAGTTGCCTGCTGAACAACACTAAGCATGCACTGGTGTACCTGCTCCTACAACTATACAACCTGAGTTTGTCTTCCATCTTTATCCCCATATTTGAAGAGCAGCAATTGTGATGCTAATCCACAAAGGTGGCCGAACCACAGACCCCAAGAAATACAGAACCACTAGCCTGATGAGCCTTATCTGCAAGGCCATGGAATGTGTCATAACAGGTAAATCACAAGAAGGCTCCAAGGTAGTCACTCGATAAAGATTTATTGTCCACAAACACCAAAAAATTCCAATAAAATCGACAAGCCAAATAAAAATTTTTTTTATCGTAGTACTAAGCGCTTTCACCCTCCAACACATAAGGGCATCATCAGAGTACATCTAAAAACATGAATAAGCTGCTATTAAATAAGTAAGCTTCCATTACACAACACCCTGATTGGTTGTTCAATAAAACTATTGTCCAATAAATATAAATGAAATATCAGTTAATTAAATATAGTTATAAAATATAAATACACTGTTTAAAATTCATTTTAAAAATTTCATAAAATTTATCCTTATTTATTTATTTTATATACACAAAGATCTAATCTTTAAAATACTTAATATAGAGATTTGGCCATTAATACCAGGGAATGAACTAGCATTCAGCCTCAACTGCCAAAGACATTCCTTGGCTTCCAACAAATTGTTTAGATCACCTCCTTTTTGTCCATGTGTAGGGATTCTCTCTATGACAAAAAATATAAATCTCTTAAAATTGTTACACTTGATACTATGTACATATAATGAATTTGCCATTCTTTTGTTTTTAATGTCCCTATTATGCTCCATAATACACTCTTTTAATTTCCTTGTAGTTTTACCTACATAAAATTTATGAATGAATTTTAAACAGTGTATTTATATTTTATAACTATATTTATTTAATTAACTGATATTTCATTTATATTTATTGGACAATAGTTTTATTGAACAACCAATCAGGGTGTTGTGTAATGGAAGCTTACTTATTTAATAGCAGCTTATTCATGTTTTTAGATGTACTCTGATGATGCCCTTATGTGTTGGAGGGTGAAAGCGCTTAGTACTACGATAAAAAATATTTTTTTGTTTTTTTTTTTTGGCTTGTCGATTTTATTGGAATTTTTTGGTGTTTGTGGACAATAAATCTTTATCGAGTGACTACCTTGGAGCCTTCTTGTGATTTACCAGTTTTCTTTCGCTGTGCTGTAATGTGTCATAACAGACCTGATAAAGTACAATATAAAAAAAAATCTTATAAGACTTGATCTCCAACAGTTTGGCTTTGTGAAGGGTAGATCCTCTTTATTGAATCTGGTGTATTATTTGAGAGTATAAAGTAAGCCACAGACAGTGGTCATGCTGTTCATATTACATACCTAGAATTTACCAATGCATTTGAAACCATGCCAGATGCTAACATTGTCAACAAGTAAATGTGCTCCAAATTTATCCCTATGTATTAAGATGGGCGGCTAATTGGATGAAGGGCAAAACCCACACTGTGAGGATGGCAGGCACATTCTCAGACAGCATGAAAGTAATCAGTGAGGTACCATGGGAATCCATGCTGGGATCTCTGTTATTCATAACATACCTCTCTGCTCTCCAAATGGGGAACTCTGGTTAACCAAGTATACAGAAGAGTTTAAACTGGATGTAATACTTAAATCCCCTTTTGATATGCAGAAGCTACAACATGAACCTGCACATGTAAATAACTGGTGCCCTGAAAATGGGCTAAAACTAAATTCTAAAATATGCAACATCGTTGTATCTGGTAAACAAACCCTCACCCACACAGCTTATAGTATATAAAAAAACATCCAAAATAAAGATGTCATATGAGGCCTTGGAACATGGGAAGATAACCAACTCCCTCCCCTTTGATCATCATGTTGCAACAATGGTCAGGGAATCCTTCTGCTTGACACAGCTGATCACAAAGGGTATTTCCTCTAAATCCAAAGATGTTCTGACTCCTGTTTATTCTGCATTGATCAGGCCCATCCTAAATTATGTTGTCCCCATTTAGGATGTATTTTGCTAAAAATATCAAACATTTGGACAAATCCCAAAAGGGTCCCATCAAAAAAGATCATAGGCCTAAAGTGCCTAAGCTAAAACTGAGTCTGGTGGCTTTGTTCCTGTATTCAGTGTCCTATGGACTCCTTAAGGGTGATCTGTGCCTTGCCGTCCAGGTCATTAGGCATCCAACCTAAGACCTAGTAATTGTCTACAAATCAAACAGTACAATAAACGCTAGAACCAGAGATCTGAACCTACTTCAGCGAATAAACAAATCACTGTGAAGAGACAGATTTGTCAAACAATGACTACCCCATATCTGGAACTAACTACCTCTCCAGATCAAACAATGTAGCACACTATCTTCCTTTCAGAAGAAATTAGACAATTGAATGGGTATATTGACCCCCAGTATGATTGGCCTACTACCCCTTAAAAAAAGAAGTATGGTATAAAGATGACATACATAAGTAAGATGTAAATGGCCACATGTCCCAGTTGCCTTGTCCATTCTGATGCTATGATATGACTGGGTAAGTCCACTGGGCACAATTGTCCCTTTTCTCGGATGAACAGAGGCATGGTCTAGTTAAGTGACTTGCTAAGAGTCATAAATAAATAACATATTATGGTAACAAGTTTATATGGCACAAGAAGAAGAAAATTAACAGTTCAGAGCTTTGCTACTCTACTCTAACTCCCTGAGAAGATCAAAGGAGGAAGAAGAAAAAATAAAGTTCTTGGGATAAGTGCTCAAGTGTAAGGTTTTCAGTTTTGTCAAAAATCTGACTGAATTTCAGCGGGCTTGTTCAGCAGAGGATTAAGGTTACAGTCTCCTAATGAGCTTCATGATACAACTCTGATTCTGACTCATTCTGTTTCCATTTTTCCTACTGTGCAGCACTAAGGAAGTCACTTAATTACATTTTGCTCCTGGTTTACCACTAAAAGAGGCACTGGTATCTAGTGGGCTTATACAATGAATGAATAAAAAGATACAAGGAGGGAATTGTTTTGTTTGTTTATTGTTGAACAGGTCACTGAATAAGGTGTGTAATTAAAATACAGCTGTGTAAATCTAATGAATCTCCAAACCACCAAGGTTGTTCCCCTTTAATATATACAAGCATCTTGATCTTGAAATCAGTTATTTTAAGAATGGGCTACTGGCAGCATGGCCCTCAGAATTGAGGTTGCTTCCCCCCATATAAAACAGTTTTCTGAATTGTTTTGAGGAATGTCAGTAAATTCAGACAAATTACTTTTCAAGTGACTGACTTACACCTAGAAAATAAAACTGTGTGACAGTATTATATGAAAGTTGTTGTAAAAAGGGATTGATAACTGAAATTCTAGAAAGACTTGCAGAGTTGTGAGAAGCAAATTGGGACACAGAAAGAGAGAATAAATGGAGAATGAGGAATAACTATAAGGTAGTCTCAGCACAGCATAGTGAGGCATAAAACATGCTCACATGCTTGAAGATCATGACACTTGCTCTAAATGGCAAGTGGCCTGACTACCACTAGCCAGATATTATTTATTTACCCAGCACATCCGCTGTCCACCCCTGCTGAACTGCATTGCCCTGCCATAGCCCTAACTCTAACCCTAAAACAAATCCTAACACTCCCCTCTTCCTAATCCCTAACTCTAAAGTCCCTTGTCATTCCCTAAACCTAAAACACCCCTCCTGCTCCATAAACTGAAAGTCCTTGATCACTCCCTGACCCTAAAACTCCCTTCTCTCAACCTAAATCCCACTTCTGATCACTACCTGAAGCTATAAACTACACTCTCACCCCCTCCCAATACCTCTCTGTGACTACTGTACCATCTGTGCTTGAATTCACTACTACGTTCAGGTGAGGTGCAGCAGTTCCACTCTCATTGCATGGCGGCTGCACCTCTTCCAAACAGGTAGGCAAGTTTGGACACAAGCTACAGACCATGGAAGCTACAAGATGCTCGAGACTCTGGCTGTGAGACAGTGTTCGTCAAGTGCCTGGGACTTGGGCACTTGCAACAGACCCAAAATAATTTATGGAACTAGAAGCAAGAGAAATAAGACATTTGGTGATGAGGTAACCCAGGGTCAGCGATATAGGTTAGCTTACATAAAGGATGCAGAATGAAAGGTGTGTAGTAAGAAGATTTCTGGGTAAGAGACAGAGATCAATGTCCTGTGTTACTGTGGTAAGAGATAGAGATCTATGCCCCATGGCATTGTGCTAAGAAATATGCATCTATGCCCCGTGGCATTTAGGGTGATAGACAGACATCCCTGGCTCATGGCATTCACTATAAGAATAAAAAAAAAATCCAGTGATATGTAAAAGTTAAACATGAAAGTAGAGCATTTCCTCACATGTATCAAATTATTGGGTGTGGCATAATGGTTAAGGTCTTTGTGTCCCAGCCACAAGGTACAGGCTTTGATCCTGACCATTAGCTGTGTGGAGTTAGCATGTTCTTCCCACATCTGTGTGATACTCCTCCCAAAAACATGCTGGATGTTTCCAGCTGAAGGACAAAACTTAAGAAGGATGCCAGCAGAGTGCACTGAGTCTTGAGCAATAGTACTGGCACTAGGTGATGCCTACTGGGGGAAGAGTTATGTCGTCCATCCACTTGAGACACCAGTGGACACAGATAACAGAGTCTGTGCCACTCAGAGACAGCAATGTAAGAATTGGCTGTAGGTGATTTGGCCACGTTGACTATGTTGCACTGGTGCCAAGTGTGTCGATGTGTGTTGGGGACAGATTGCTCCCCTATTGGCCAGTGCATGCTCGCTGCAGCCATGGGTCACTATAGGTTTACTGAAAGGATACAGCTTGGAAGTGGATAACATAATTGTAAGGAGGAGACTGGACACCTTGTTTATATAGGGTGGAAGGGCACCATGGAAAGCACTTGACTTAAAAGTAAAGTCTAGTACTCAGGGCAAAACAGTGTGGGAATTGTGATGAAAGAGATCCTTCTGAAGATAGTGAGGGATGTCATCAAAATTAGTGATAGACTAATGAAAATCCAGTATAGAGATATGGTAGTATTCATAATCTCAACCTATGCCCTACAGCAGGGTTGTGATGGTGAAGAGAAATAATGCATTGAGGCAGCAGTTGCAGGACTTACTAGTTAAAGTCAGACAGCAGGAGCTGATGCTGATAATTGAAAGTCCAGAAGGCTCATATTGGGACAGATAGAACAGGATATGAGGTCTTCCAGGCTCCACAAGGAACATCAGGAATAATAAAAGAAATGTCATTCTAGACTTCTGCCCGGAAAATCGCTTTATGGTGGCTAGCATGTGGTTCACCAAGAGAAACACTCAGGTAGACTTCCTCAGGAAAGCAGAAGACAATTTGGTGAAGAAGATTTGGATAGAGTCAGAGGCTTTAAAGTCATCCTTAACAAAACAGTCAGTGCATAGCAGAATGGCCACAATCAGCTGCAAGCAGTGGTCAGAGACGGCTCTAAGATCAAGAGACACTAGGCTGAAGACTTGGAAGTTCACTGGAGTGAAAGCACCAGTGTTCAATGACCTAAAGAAGAAGAAGAAGAAAAAGATGAAATGCAGTTGAAAAAGAATGGCAGCTTCTCAAAACAGCAGATTGAGAACACATATTTGGCTGAGCCAAGTATGGAAATAAGGTGAGTCTATTTCAGCTAACAGCTAATCATCGAACATTAAACACCAAACATGGACATTACCAAAGAAGCTTATCTTCAAAAATAATGCCATCGAATGGCCATAGTTGGCCAACAACCAAGAAGTACTGTGATGTGTAAGGTAAGCTAAATAAACCCTTTTATAAATTTGCCCTATTCCCCACTGTAGTGCAAGTTGATATAGTTAGAGGGTGTGTGGGAGGGCACAACTCCCCACATTGAAGGGTGTTGGGAGTACAGCCCCCCTGGTTGATAAGGCGTTTTTATGGAGGCCATTTGCGATGTTGGCCAGCTATGGCTATTTGATGGTATTATTCTCGAAGATAAGCGTGTTTGATAATTTCCATGTTCTGTGTTTAATGTTCACTGATTAGTCATTCACTGAAATTTTATTTCGATGGCTGAACATAGAAGCAAATAAGGTACATAAGGAAAGCTGGTGAGAGAGTGCATAAGCCTAGGATGTTATCAAAATAAAGAAAGAATGAAAGAAAAAAAGAGTGCAGTAAAAATGAGAGTTAGAAAAGATGGACCAGGTTAAAAGGAATATTGGTTGGCTAACAAAAGAGCTAAGAGAGCAGTTGCAGTAGCAAAGAGGAAAGCATCAGAGATGCTGTGCCAACATTTTGAAAGTGACTTAGAAGATGTCACAAAGAAACTCTTTCAGTTTGCAAGGCAAAGTCAGAAAGATAAAGAGGATAGTCAACAGACACCCTTCATAAGGGATGCCAACAATAACCTGCTCACCGCCCCACAGGATATCAAAGGTACATGGAAGGAATTCACCGAGCAGCTTCTGAATGAAGAAACCCCCACAAAAGCTGTACTGCCCCAGTTACAGCCCAGAGTGGAAGAATAAGGGGAACCCAGCCTAGAAGTAAGAACCGCACAAAGGAAAATTAAGACAGGGAAATCAGCAGGCTCAGATGAGGTCATGGCAGATATGAACAAGATGCTGAGTAAGTTAGGGGAGAAATGGCACCTGAGGATATTCATAGCAGTATGGAGTGAAAGTTATATCCAAGATGACTGGAGAATAAGCATACTAGTATCAGTGTACAAAAACAAAGGGGACAGTCACAAGTGTGCACAGTACAGAGGTATCAAACCCCTGTTATAGTACATGAACAGGGGCGGATCGTGCTATTGGACTGCCGGACTGCAGCCCTCCCACCTAGAAAAAAACAAAAGAAAAAAAAATCTGTGAAACAAAAAAAAAATCATTAGTCCCGACTCCTCTGTGCATAGGCATTGGGGAACTCAGACTGCCTTTATTAGCAGTCCAGATGCAGACAAAGAGGTACCCATCAATCTGTGCTGTGAGATACCCAGGAATCTACCACACAGAACAGAGGAGCTACGGACTGCTTCCCCTGCAGGCAGAACCAATGAGAGCTCTTGTGGGGATTTTACTGTGTGGGCTTCATGAGTGGATTATATTGCTGGACAAATGCTTCAGGTAGGTGTAGAAATGGTCGCTGGCTGGATGGGCTTTGTACACATGGAGTATGTTTGTGAAACAGGTAGGTGGGTGAAGGCTTCGTGACATGGAGTGTGTATGTGTGAAATGCCCCAGCTGCTATATACTGCTGGCTAGAGAGAACAAATGGTGGTGGGTAGAGATACTCAGGCTTGAACCCTGTACCTTGGATGCAGGTGGCAAGGACCTGAATTCCCTATCCACCACCATTTCTAAAAAAAAATTACAGATTTTTGCCTCATATTTGTTCTGTTCCTCATAAAATCTGTGGTTTCTGTATCTACATTTTTCCGTGCAAAGTCTGTAGTGCAGTGGTGCACTGGTAGCATTGCTGCCTGACAGCTACACATTCTCTGGTTTGATTCTTGGCTGGGGTGCCTTCTGTGTGGAGTCTGCATGTCCTCCCATCTTACAAAGATGTGTCTGGAGTTTCTCCCTGCTCTGCTGAAAATTGTTTTGTTCTAAGTCAGACTAGTTTCCTGGTTAAATGTTTAAAAATAACAGGCATTTGAATTTCATACTTCATATTCTTCAGAAAGTACATGGTAACACAAAACTGTTTATTCTAGCGGATGTCTAAGTTTATAACAAGGATATTTGAAATTTGCCCCTATTTTTGGGACTGTATTCCCCCATTATTGGCTTTGTCCAGGTATTTTGTGCTAAGATTGAGAGCTATCTGGTGAGAACTGAATTCATTGAATGTTTGGGGGCTGTATTCCCCCTCATTACTGGCTTTTTCCACATGTTTTTTGCTAAGAGGTTGAGAGCTATGGTGAGGACTGAATTCACTGAATATGTTTGGGGGCTGTATTTCCCCATTATTGGCTTTGTTTAGGTGTTTTGTGCCAAGAGGTTGACAGCTATGGTGAAAACCGAATTCACTAAATGGTAGCCATTTAAGTTTGCCTTCCTCTCTTTCACAAAACAGCTGATTTGGCATAGTGGTATGTTTCTCTGACTGTTTTGCACAGCGTCCCCTGGGTTAAAGACGTGGCAGTGAAATGTATGGTGGTAACACAGCATTTTATTCTAGCAACTTTCCAACATTGTACAAGCAATGTTTAAAATATGTCCCTGGTTTTGGGGCTTTTGTCCCCCCCCCCCAATAAATTTCGGCTTTTTCCAGATTTCTTGTGCTGCAAAGTTCAGAGATACAACTGTGTGTTGAGTAGATTTTACAAGGAGCTGAGAGCTGCAGGGGAACAAAACTTTAGTGCTGCTTATTCTGAGTCTGCTTGCATTGTTAATAGCACAACAGGTAGTGTGCTTGCTTTTGATGCAGAAGGCTGTGGGTTCTACTCCCACAGTAGATAGATGCATTGCTGATACCGTACTGTGTTGTAAAGTGGGTGGATGCTGCAGTCCTTTTTGGCAAAGATACCTAGAGTAGTAACTATGAACCTGTTATCAGTTTGCCATGCAGTCCCTATTGCGATATTACTAGCTTATCATTTTTTTTATGCATGCAACATAGGCAATTTATTCCTCAAGGGCAACAGGCACTTTATTTGTAGATGAATAAACAATGACATATAAAGTTGTTTGCTAGCAGCAGCCTCTTCATTGTTAAAGATTTCTTTAATGTGGAATTATTTAGATGACTTTTACACTTCAGAGATTGTGCATATTTACTGATACTGGTGGACTGTAGAAGGTTGAGTAGACTTTTATGATGGAAATGTTCTGAATTGGGTAGTTTTGTCATTGGTGCATGCATTTTGCTCAAAACAATAAATTTAAAATGCCCTCTAACAACTGTACTGTATTGTACAAGGAATACAATTTAATACAATCGGGAAGGTGTATCAAAGAGCATGTGCATGTTTCGTGTTCAAGGGGCCTATGATTTGAAAACAGCCCAAAAGGGGCCTATGATTTGAAAACAGCCCAAAGTTAATCTTTATCTGCCACTGGCAAAATGTATTTTCTTTCAATATGGGTTTCAGTGCTGTTTCAATGCATGTGAGTTTCAAGGGCAGAGAAGTTTTAAGTCTGTTTTCATTGTGAGACTGCATTGCTTTGTTTAGCAGATATCTATTGGGGGTTTGTGCTGTATAAATGCAAAATAAAACTTTCAAATGAAATCCAAATCATCGCAGAAGTAAAGCAGTATGCACATTACAGTGTTTATGGTAAATGGGGCAAAATAACCAAGGAATGGGACACTGGAATGGTTGCACGGGGGAGGCAATAATCGACCATGATTTTGAGAGGGGAAGGGCAGCAAACTCAGACAGCCCTGGTTGAACTATATATCTAAGCTGTCCATATTTTTGCAGAATGAATAGATATTTGCTTCTTATTTTCGGTTCGTTCCTCATAAAATGTGTGGTTTTCTGGCAAATCATTTAGGAATGAAGTCACTAAATGACAGACATTGAGTTTTACATCATAACCTTCAGAAAAATGCATGCTAAAGCAAGACCTGTTATTCTATCAACTGTCTTAAGTTTATACAAGAGCAATTTATAGTAGTGTTTGTATGTTCCCCCAATATATTTGGCCTTGTCCAGATTTCCTGCATTAACAGGTTGAGAGGTATGTGAAAATAAAATTGCTTTATAGAATTAGGCATATCCAAACCTCTCAACTGTCCCCAATGTTGGCTTAAAATGTTGCTCTTCCCCTAATAATCCCTCTGCAAAATGGCAATTTTGGAAAAAAACATGGAGGGTTTACAATCAATAAATAACTGTAATAAACAGTTATAGATTACTTTTATTTCAGAAATGCATGTAGATTCTTTTATTTTGTCAGCTGCTGAAGTTAGCAGTACTAATATTAAAAAGTGTCCCTTCTTTGACAGGTTCCCAGCTGAATTGTGTGGCTATTTTATATTTTTGCATCACATTTTTGGTCCATTTTTCATAAAGTTGTGTTTTTTTGACAAATCATTAAAGACTGAAGTTAGAAAATAATGAAAGACATTTGAGTTTCAGATTTCGTACCCTTCAGAAATGTCATACTAATGCAAGACCTACTATTCTATTATCTTTCTAAGTTTATAAGAGCAATATTTAAAAATTGTCCTTATTTTTGGTCCTTTGTCCCACTTCTATGTATGGCTTTGTCCAGATTTCTTGCTCTGAGGTTGAGAGGTATGACAAATGTGTCAGGGCCATCGCTGTTAGCCAGAGACATTTCAAATTGTGACAAACTTGTTGCACCCCACTCCCCCATGTAGTGACTCTGGATGTGTCCAAGCAAGGCAAGGATCAGTTATGCAGTGTAAATGTGCAGACTACCCCCCCCCCCCCCATCCAAGGTAAACACAAGTACTACAGTGGCTTTTCATCTGTCATTGATATTGCAGAATGTTCTGGTTTCTGTCATATTTTTATACTGTTGATATATGCTTATTATTATTCAGAAAGTGCCTTTTGCTTTGTGTTTAAGTGGCAGTGCTTTAATGACCATCAGGTAAGCTTGTCTGATATTGTAAGATGCAAGTAAGTTTTAATAAGTAGTATTGCCAACATTGAAAGCCTTTCTGTTGTTGCCATGCAGAGAACACTTACATAACTAGATAATGTATAAGCCTTGGTTATTGAAATGCACATGACAGTATTTGTAATAAAGGCCAGGATTAGATTATGTTAAGCTCATTACAGGCTTTACCTGCAAACTAAACAGAATGCCAATCTATCATGTGTGGTCCATATCCTGTGCAGTAATCCTTTAAACAATGTATCTTGAACTTGTTTCTTGTTTGCTTTTCATTTTTTACTTTGATCACGTTTTCCCCATGAAACAAGTAGATAGTTGTCAGGCAGCAGGTCTTTTTTGGATAAAAAACATTTTTACAAGTGGGGGTATCACAGAGATTGCTACTTTCAGCATGTAACTTGGTACTTTAATAAAGCTGAATATAAATTATAATTAGAACTGGAGTGCAAGGAGAAGTGATTTGAGTTAAGTGCTGCTTGTTTTTCTTATACTTGATTTTGACTAGCATTCCAGTAATGTATTTAAAAAGTAATTTATTTTTCATGCCTCACATCCTTTTTGTTTCCATCTAGATATTAAGTAAGCTGTCATGCAGCCAATGGATTGAAATATTTTTTTTTCTTCTACACTTCATTTTGTCTTGATTGGACTCCCATAATGATGGTTTGGCACCCAGGGCAGCGTATTTAATTAAAGTTTTTGTGGTTTTGAGCATAGCCCCTCTCCTTTCTAGTTGGTCACACCCATTCAGCTGTCTCCTGCAGCCCCCCTTTGATTTGAAGTCACCATCCGCCACTGTACATGAACATGCTGGACAAGGTGACTCATAAATGATTATACAGAGTAGTAGAAAGCTAGATGGGACATGTGCAGTTTGAATTTATCTGAGTATGCAGAATAATTGACCCAATGTTTGTAGTAAGGCATATAGTGGAGAAGAAGATTGAAACAGGTTACATGCCAATGTAGTCATATACTGGTAGACTCCGCCCCCTTATTTGCGAATCTCATGTTATTATATTAGGAACCTACTTACGTGTTTAACTCACCATTTTTTGAATTAGTATCTGTATATCTCCATTTTTTGGATGTTATATTTATTTTTTGGAAGGGGTCAGAGAACACTTTAAATGATACAACAGAGTTTTTGAAATTCACACACCAATGTGATGTAAATTAAATTCATTATTTAGATGTAAGGCTAATTAAGGATGTGAAAATAAGCAGATTTAAGTCTAAATTGTATAGGAAATGTAATTTCTCTAATGGACTAGTTCAGGACCCCCACCCGGCATTCCTGAGAACATTGGAGAATATGAAGGTCTCACCAAACACCATGATTATGGGGGATTTCAACTACCCAAACATTGACTGGGAAAACTACTCAAGTCCCAACTCCTTTGCCCAATGGTTCCTGAAAAACGCCATGGAAAAATTGGTCACCACTCCCACAAGAGGGGACAACATATTGGACCTGGTCATCACCATCATTGTTCCATCACCAGATGTAAACCCCTCATTGGTAAGTTCGGACCACAAACTAATCACAATGGACATCCACATCCCGACCCCACCCCCGGTCAGGGAAACCACTGTGAAAAATCTCTCAAAAGAAAACTTCACACTTCTCAAGACCAAGGTGGAAAATTTCAAAGCTCCCGGGCAAATGGAAAATGCTATCCAAACCTCAGAATCCTTTACAAATGCACTCTATGAGCACCTACAGGAATGCATGGATTGTGCCATCCCAAGTAAAACCAAGACTCACTCCTCCAAACACAGGAGACCAGTCTGGTGGACCCTGGCCATAAATAAGCTATACAACAGAAGGAGGAAACTATTACATAATAGGGCAAAATCCCAAAAAGGGAAGGCATCCCTGTTCAGTATTAGCAAGAAACTTCACTCAGTCATAAAATCATCGAAGGCTAACTTCGAAAGAAAAATCGCCAAAGACTCTAAAAATAATCACAAGGCATTCTTTAGCTATGTCAAGAATCTGGGTGGCAACTCTCAGATCTGCTCTGAGCTGGTGCAAAATGGCACAAAATACACTGAACCCACTGACATTGCCAACATCCTGGCGGACAGGTTCAGTGCAAACTTTACCCCCCTTCCCCCCCAAAAGGGCCTGTGTTTATCCCAGAAGAATGCAGTCCCCCAGTCATCACAGACACACAGGTGAAAGCAGGCCTTTCCAAAGTAAAAAACACAGCATCAGTGGGACCGGTTGGTATCCCGGGCTGTGTCTTACACGAGCTCCAAAAAGAACTAAACCCTCACATAAACTCACTGTTCCAACTCAGCCTTACCACAGGTTATGTACCCAAAGAATGGCGTACAGCAACAGTAATCCCGCTTCACAAAGGTGGAGCCACAACGGATCCCGGGAACTATTGCCCCATAAGCCTGACTAGCCTGGTCTGCAAGGCTATGGAATGCATCATCATGGATCTCATAAACAGAGACATTGGGAACCTCCAGACACTGGACCCTACCCAATTCGGCTTTGTTAATGGCAGATCTTGCCTCCTAAACCTAGTTGACTTTTTTGAAATAGCTACCAAAGCCATAGATGAGGGAAAGGTAGTCCACACAGACTACCTGGACCTCGCAAAGGTCTTCAACACAATACCCCACTCTGGCATCATAAATAAGCTTACCAGCTTAAATATCAACCCATATGTCACAAGATGGGTTGCAAACTGGCTCAGGGATAGAACTCACATGGTCAGAGTTGTGGGTGCCATGTCCAACTCTAAACCGGTTACAAGTGGCATTCCACAGGGCTCAGTCCTGGGACCCCTCTTGTTTGGTATATACTTCTCTGAGGTACAGGCAAGCATGGGAGGACTGTGGCTGACCAAGTTCGCAGATGATTGCAAGCTGGGAGCCATAATAGGCTCTCCATCTGACACAAGCATCCTCCAGAAGGGTCTTACAGAGACAGATACCTGGTGTCAAAACCATGGCCTTAAGCTAAATGCCAAAAAGTGCATAGTCATCCCTTTTGGGAAAAACAAAATGCCCACAAACTACCACATAGGAAGCAATCCACTAAGTACGGAAGAAATAATTAGGGATCTGGGGACCCAAGTAGATAGTAACCTCTCCTTTGACAATCACATTGCCAAAGTGGTTAGAAAAACCTTCTACATAGCTCACCTAATCACAAAAGGGTTCACATCTAGATCAAGAGCGGTCATTGTGCCCCACTACTCATCGCTCATCAGGCCCTTAATTGAGTACAACGCCCCGTTTGGGATGTATCTTACCTGACACCTGCAACAGCTGGAGAGACCTCAAAAGTACCTCACCAAGAGGATCGTGGGCCTCAAACAGATGTCCTATGCTACTCAACTAAAGAAACTCCAGCTCTACTCAGTTGCTTACCGCCTACTCAGAGGCAATCTCTGCCTGACATACAAGGTCATGTCTAACCTGGAATTGATGGACATGCTCCACCTCAAGAAAGCCAAATCCATTAGAGCAACACACTCCATGGATTTAAACCTCAGCACAACAATAAATAGGACATGCTGGAGGGATAGATTCATATCCCAGAGGCTTCCCTCGCTCTGGAATAGAATCCCGGTTCATGTTAGGCAGAGCCCCTCACTGACCCTCTTCAAGAGAAATATTGATGAGTGGATGGGAAATCGTAAATTTACTCCTGGGATCACTTCTATGGCCCTGCTGGACAGAGGCTCAGGAATCTAGTCTAAAAGGGTGGCGAAAGCCAACACATTCTGGCTAGGCTTATAAATGCCCTAGAGCAGATAGCCTAGTACCTACCTATGAACCTATAGATATTTACACTTCAGCAGTGGCCACCCATTCCACCAAAAGAAAAGTACTGTGAAAGGACTAATGGTCTGGGAAGTGAGGATGACGTCAGAGGAGGATGATCTTAAAGATGAGATAGAATTTTTACCGAGCTCTTTTTGGAGAGGGCATATCTGGAAATCCTTATTAAAGGATTGATGAAAGAAATATTAGAGGGATAGGGTTTGAAATATACCATGCTATTAAGTAGTAATATCAGAGAGACAGAGTTGTTGGTAGTGAGGAATAAATATATGATCAATGAAATTAGTGGTCCCCTCAGTGGTAGTTCAAATGTAAGGGTAGTGAATTACAATAATGCTCTGATTTTAAAATATAGTCAGACTACCAAAGATATCCAGAAAATAATATTGAAATATTGGGAAATCTTTTTGAAGATGCTTAATAGTTTGGAAGTGTTTTCAGAACCCCCCCATATTTAGTTATAAGAGGGGACATAACATGAAAGATATCTTTGAGAACAAACCTAAGGGGAAAATCACAGGAATATTTAATAATAATGGAAAAATGGGCATCTATAGATGTGGCATGTGTAAGTACAAGACACACTGTGCGGAATTGAAATTGCCTACCACTGAGACCCTTTTTAAGAGAAAAAAAATATTACAAATATATGTCCAAGGCTGTTGTTTATCTTGCCTACTGCCAAAAGTGTTCACACTATTACATAGGGAAAATGGACAGTTATTTAAAGTCTAGAGTGTATGAACACTTTTATGACATAGGTAGAAGGGATGACATCAATGTCCTTTATAAGCGCCTGAAGGTTTGTAAGGAAGGAAAGTTTTTAGTTTGGGTGTTAGAACAGGTGGAACATAATCCAAGGGGTGGTCAGTGGGAGGCTCAGTTAGAATACCGAGAATTAATTTGGTAGCTGCAGTTGAACACAATGTCTTTGTCTGGTCTGAA